>NC_092636.1:49825425-50126815 GCF_039555335.1 Amphiura filiformis | reverse complement strand
TGTCTTTAAAAAAGACGGCGCAGCGATTGAAGAAAAAATGTTGGATTTCACATTCAGCACTGGGAGGACATCAGGCTTAAAAATGAGCTAACGACACTGTAAAAAAGAGAATGCAAGCAGATAAAGTTTGTATTGTTTGTTTCTTTTATTTTGTCTTACAAACCCACAAGGAGGGCACAAAATGATATGCTGAGTAGGCCTACTTAGTTCATTTCTTGGTATGCATGTTTTGACATTTACTTAAAATGAAAAACACATTCACAAGTTTGTACTTAACATAAATGAGTTATAAGGTTTTATGCATTTGAGCCTTTAATAAGGAATGATTACAAACATAATACTGTGGTATGGGGTAATACATGTACATTTATTATAATAGCAATTCCTCACTGATAGCATGGATAGTGTCCAAGTCTGATGACGAGTCTTCAGGTTCATATTGTGGTTTGGATACCATTGAACCATTGACTGACATCGGGTATGACCATTGCTTTCAATTTTGCGATGAATAGTTATATCATTTTATTAACCAATTACAGGTAGGCCTATTGCTGGAACTTGAGCATTAAGAACAGAGATTAGACTGACCCAAACCCGAAGTCAATATTCAGGGTGTACTAGAAGATATACAGGGTGTAAAAATGAACTTTTTAATGAACATGTGGTATAGTTTTCTTTTCAGGAATATTTTCTCAATCTGAGGACCACAAAATCAAACAGAGCTTGAATTGAAAAAGCCAACCAGAATTATATACTTTATTTTGGGTGCGATGTTTGCTTCTATGTATACAGGGTGATCATAATTTACTTCATTATCATTATCGATTTAATTAGTGCTAATTAGCTGCTTAAACTGCTTTCAGTCATAAATAATCATTCCAAACCAGACAGAATACAAGATCTCTTTGTTTGTCACTTTAGACTACACTTGCAATTCTGAAAATTGACTGTTTTACATAGACGCCTATGAGGCAAGACATGGACAAGCCTGTAAACGTGCTCAATCGTCTGAAATGAGAAGTTACACAAAGTAGGCTACATAATGATTTAGTTGCTACAATTATTGATATCAAATTGGTACTATAATCGGGTATTTTAGTTTTCAAGTCAACATAAAAGGGAACAAAAGTATATCATCAAACTGATATGAACTTTTTTCCATAGACTTTCTATGGTAACGTGTCCGCTAATTCGCCACCCTGCAAGTTCGTATCGTAATCATACAATTAATCAGCATCAATGGGAAATCCTGGTTTTGGTGTCAAGTCAAATTAAAATCCGGGGGGCACTTAACTTTGGAAGTGACGGTATGTGCCTGTCAATAGGCCCCCTCTTTTGAAGTCTATACCCGATGACCCCCTTTTTTAAAGTCATACCCGATGACCCCCCCTTTTTTGGTTGCAGCTACCCATGACCCCCGTTTTTCTAGAATAGTATTATCAAAATGCCACAAAATAGGCCTGATGCCGAAATTGTCAAATTCTCTTATTTCAACAAATTTGTGTGGAAAATTTGGAACAAGAAAATAGAATTTTGCTCCATTTTTTCACAATTTTCTACCCGATGACCCCTTATTTTCAAATATTATAGGCCTACTCAATGGCCCCCTTTTTCAAAATCTTATACCCAATGACCCCCTTTTTTAAAACTATCGTTTTTTACCCGATAGGCCCCTACTTCGCGCCACGCCGGTAGGCACACACCCTATACCCGTCACTTCTAAATGTTGAGTGCCCACCCCGGGATTAAAATGAATGAACTAACCTTTAAAACCGGGCTAATATGAAGGGTGTAAGTATTCATTTTGAAAATATCATTATCATTTCATTTGTTCAAGAAAAATGTCACGCCGCCGTCAGTCTTTTGGGAGTCTCAACTTATAACACACGCGTACACGGTCCTTTCCCGGGGGTCCTTTACACCAGTAGGCCTATCAATTTCATATCCAGACCGAATATTTAGTAATAAATAAAGCAACTTGAAACAAAATGATGGAGAAATTATCACTTTCGTAAAAACAAAATAGTATTGTCCACAACACAGAAGTCCTAAACAAACTGTAGGCCGAAACAACGGCCGAAAATTGCATAAGATGACGTGTACATGTCCCGGGGTACATGTACGTCGTACATGTACCGCAATACTTTTAGTATCAAAAACTGCATTCGGTACATGATTTTACAGGTTCACTTTACCATGCTTACAGCAATATTACGTGTGTCAAATGCGGGAAAATCCGTCAAGGTGTCCCGAAGAATAATCATTTACAGTTGAGTCACCGGCCATCTCGTTTGCGTATCCATATTAAAGTTATATTAAGGATGCACACAGGATCACTGAAGTGTTACATGGCCAAAAATGAGTTTTCATCACGAATGTCATCTTCAAACCGTATGTTATCTTGTCATTAATAGATTTTAAAAAAATCTTAAAATTTCAACCATAAGAAAAGCTATTTTAAAGACCCTTTTTCATTAAAAATTCGTCAAAATGCAAAAGCAAATAAATAATTGTTTTCCCGCAATAGATCGCGTTCTCGAACGCGTACTGCGGCGTACAGCTAGCAAAGACACGCACACATGGTAAACTGGGCGAGGTGATTACTGATTGAGGCGCTGGAGTCGCCAATCGCGATCACTACCGTACTTTGTCGTATTGATCTCTTCCAAGGTAGGTAAAGCTTGCACCATTGCATTGCGAAACTGCGGGCCGACAGACCACCACCGTCCCCCTCCCAGAATCAGTAGGCCTACTCGATAAATTTCGCCAAAAAAGTGCTGATATAGTGGTATAGATTATAGGTGTTTTTTTTATATATGAACATAATAGTGATTTTTTTGTTTGTTTTTGTTTTGTTTTTCAAGTTTCATTCTGAACTTGAAAAGATGAAATTTATCTGTAGGAAGTAGTTACCCATAAGAAGCCCTGTAATGATGACGCAATCTAGTAGATACGATAGAAAACGTAGGCCTTAAATATTTTGCTACTAGGCTAGACTTAGCTGGTATAGTACATCATTAGGCTTATTATTTTCTGTTTAAAAATTTGTTTTATTTCATTCATTCATTCATTCATTCATTCATTCATTCATTCATTCATTCATTCATTCATTCATTCATTCATTCATTCATTTCATTGTTATTATTTGATTTACCAAGTTGGTGTAGTTGGACAAGAATATATAGGCCTATTATATTAGCTTATATTTTATGCAGTCCCATCCTTGGTTCGGGGGCCTCTGCATGCGGACGTTCATTCTCGTCTTAATTTTGAAGACCATAAAAAATATGCAAGCAGTCACTACCGGTAGGCCTATATTAGATACCTAAGGCCCCGCCTGAATTATATTTCAAAGTGTTATCAAAACATGGATTTAAGATTCGTTTTCAAACGTTCTCTACTCCTGATTGACCATTAACGCAATGTCAAAAACGTTGACATTTCAATACATCATATCGACCATCTAGGCATAATTATATAGGCCTACAACTCTATGTCAAAAATGTCGATATTTGAAATCGGCATAGCGAGCACGCGTTTATGAAAGCATTTTCATGAATGTTTTAATGCTAAATAATCATTTCAAACGAGATATATAATCGAAAACGCAAATTCGTGCTTTTTTATAACCCATTTTAACTACATTTCCATTAGTAGGCCTATTAGGTCTACCATATACCATGATTGCGATAAAAGGTTTTGGGTTTACAACACTTTTTGCGAATGTTTTGGCCGAATGCCTTTTTATTTGCAATGTTTGTCTGGCTTTCAACTTTCACGTTTATAATGTTTTCTGCATACTTTAAAAGGTAAACTGCTTTAAAGAATTTTTCGTGAATGTTTTCATGCAGTGTTTTAAAACGCTCTTTATAGCATGATGCCTATATACGGTAGGCCTACTGCATAAACCACAATCTAATTTAAAGCCATAAGTGTTCCGTTTTCTACTTTTGAAATTCGGTTTTGTTAGGCTATGTAAATTTCCGTGTTTTTCAGTTTTCTTGTGACCTCTCCGTGTTTTGCCTGTTTAACATAGGCCTATATATAGGCCTACTTTTTGTCCGTTTTACAAGAAGTTTATTCAAGACATAATCAACTTTTACCCCACTTTTTACACGTTTATTTGATTGAAAACAACAACAGACACACTTTTTTTAAATATTTTTGTTGTTGTATTTTATTCACTTTTTATGCGGTAGGCCTACAAAATATTTTACAACATTATGTGGCTTTAGGCCTATAATAGGCCTATGACTTTTGTGCGTGTTAGATATTCCGTAAAAAGTTAAAAATAAAATATGATAACAACAAACTATTTATTACAATAACAAAAACGGAATATTGAGTAATGCGACACATCTGAATCTTTTAAAATTTTACTTGGGATTCCTGTGGTGTAGGCCTAGCTATAACGGGCGTTAAAATGCCTATCTTTGGCGCGGACGGGCCGCTGTGGTGCCTCTCAAGCACCAACTAAAAAGAAAAAGCAACGATATGTTTGCGGTTCAGAAAAGGACAATGAACATAAAAATGCAATATTTGTCAACACCAAAAAAAAAAAAAGAAAGAAAATCACCAAAACGATAAATTAAAAACATTGCATTTTTAAAGCAAAATTATGAAAATTATAGTACAAAACAGAAATCGCAATTATCATGATTATGTCTCAATTTATTCTTCATTTCATAAAACTTCCTGATTATCTGCTAAAATAATTGCTTGTCAGTTATTCTATGCTACTTTTAATATTCTGATGTCCACAAATTTTTATACAGAGCATGATCTTTTTTTTATACGGAACAGGACAAAATTGTGCTTAAATAATCATGGTTTCGTTCGCGGCAACACGACCATGCACTGTGCAACTTATTCGCGTAACCTATCTGTCTGTCCGCGCGCCCTGTCGCTCCTCAAACACCGACGCGACCCCAGACAAACAAGTACGTATGTCTATGGACGCGACGCCGCGGCCTTGCCGGAAGCTCTGCTGCACCATGGAAACAAGACTGAAGTAAATAAAATGGCTACACCATGTGGATAAACATCTGCCGAATGTGCACGGATAATTTTGTCATATTGTATATTTTACCTTCTAAATCACCAAAAAAATGCCAATCTGCTGCAGTTGGACGCCCCTTCTCATTTTCTAACTTGACCAAACGTCGCAAGTCACCGGATTATATATTTATGGAATAATCTTCAAAAATGGACCTAAAATCCGCTGTATTTTTCTAAATCGCGATTTTCGGCAAGTTCACTTTTGACCACTTTTAACCATTTTTGGTCCGCCATAGCGTCTAAATGAAGCATCACTGAGGGAAGTTTTTAAGTCAAACGTTTAGATATGGCCAAAATCTAGATAGTGTTTTTTCATTTTTTTAAATTAGGGCCTAGAACTTTTTTATCACCAATGATTCAAAAATTTGAACACGGGTCACACGTTTTTACTGATTTTTTGCCTATATTTTAAAAAACTAAGCAAAATTTCGAAAAAATAAAAAAACACTTTCTAGATTTATTTGTCTAAATTAATAAAATTCATGTTTTACAGTTTTGATTTTCAAATAATTTTTTATGGCGGACCAAAAATTTTTGGTCAAAAAAGCCGTTTTTTGAGATTTTCTCGAAAATTGTACTTTTTGACACAAAACTGACATTTTAAATGGATTTATGAGCTCATTTCCGTTCAAAAAATGTATACTTTTATATACTTTACATAAATAGTTTTCGAGTTATGAGGTGAATAATAATGGATAATTAGTGATCCTGTGTGCCTCCTTAAAGCGCCTCTAATTGACGTCCATGCACTGTTACTGTGCGAAAAACCTTTGTTTTAATATTCATATACTTCAGACAGCACGCTGTGATTGGATGTATGTAAATTAAGTGATGTATCCGAGTTGATGCTTTGTTGATTACATACATACATGCACTATCATGTTCCCGGCGCTGTTACTGTGCGGACAATCCACACCACTCCACGCCATACATAAATTCTGCCAGTCACATTTCCCCAATATGAAATTTTTTTAAAGTAAAATTTTACTTTTAATTTTACTTCATTAAAGTTTGGCGGAGGCGGGGTTCGAACTCACGGCGGCGGACTGCTTTGGATACACTACGAACCCAGCGCCTTAGACCACTCGGCCACTTGGCTTCTTGGAATTCATTTGAAACTGATTGAAGATATAATCGCAACTTCAACATAGGCCTACCACGTGACAAGCAAAGGCAGAAAACGTACCATATTTTGGAATTTTATTTGCCTAAAAACATTTATGTGTATTATTAGCGCTCAATTATTGTTAACTGCGTGTTTTATACAAAAAAAATCCAATAATAAACATGATAACTGTGCGTCTGTATGGACAATACATTATATCGATTTTGACACGTGCTTGTGTCTCAGTACATTTCCATGGTCAGTAAAATACTATAGAGGAAAACCTACCGTTTTCTTGTATACACGTTCGATGTTTTTATCAAATACATAAAAAATCCATTTTAGACCCCAAATGTTTTTTTCAGGAAATAAAAGATTAGATTACCATAAAAACGAAACAGTAATCTTTTGCCGGGTCTAATGTAATATTCACATAGGATTTTCAACGTTTTTTCTATCCTTATTCTTGCTCAATTAAAAAATATTTTGGCGTATATAAAATTGAAATAAAATTCTCTGCTTCTTAAACGACATCAAATGTGCCACAATTGGGTATCACGAATCGTTATATATGATGTGCAGTTAATATTCATATTTTCTTTTATACAGAGGATGCTTCAGTTTTGACAGGAAAAATATTTTCTTGAAAACCCTCTCACTCGGTTATTTTAAAAGGTAACCACGCTTCCCTAGAATGTGCAATAAATTAGCATTAAAATTTTTCTTATTCTAACAGCAAGCGTTTCTAGAATGTATTTTGGCGAAATGTGGTGTACGGACAATCTTTCTTTATTCATTAGCTTACTGCACGTGTGGTCATGATCACAAGCTATCACACGTGAATCAGTTTTTGAAAGCTAACTCCCCATGTTTACTCCATATTCCTCCGCCGGCAAAAACATAGCCCTATGATAAAAATAACTCATCAGTTATGATTATTTTCTTCGAATGTGGTTGTCGGGTTCAGTATAGGCCTACCACAATTAATACAACAATAAAACAATTCCCACAAGATAATTACTTGATACCGGTATGTATTATTTCTCAATCTAAACCTGAGGTATTATGGTCTCAGATCTAAACCAAATTCACCACTGACGTCATCTCTGTCTACCTACCAAGTTATCAAATTTTTTCTATGGCATGTGCAAGGTATTCTACCGGGGCAATACGCTAGGATAAATTATTACTTGTGCTGTGATAGTTGCCATCTGCGACGTGATTGGAAATTATGCACATTTACAGAAACATAGGCTAAACTATGAACTGTTAAAATACATCACGCATTTTGCTAGTATAAAGGCATCTACCATTTTACTAGAAATGTACTATCTCCACGGACGCTACGCCAACTCAACGAACTCATGCATATGCAAACGAGCCCAATCCCTATGCTTAATTGGCAGGACGCATGCTCAGCTAATGCTTGTAGCTAATATTCCTCATGCAAGGAGCCCAGGTTGAGTGTGTTGTTGAAAATCATTGCATTAAAAGACACTTCTTTCAATGAAATCGCATATAAAATCAATGGATACACAACCAAAATTCTACAAAAGTCAATCTTTATATTAATAAAGGTACCGATGTGTACGAAAAACTTCAATGGTACAAAATGCCTTTCACATACGAAAATTTCAGTATAGTAACACTCAGCCAATTCAGAATTAATGCAGCGCTGCTGCAAAAAACTGTGATCTAACCCAAGGAACTAACGAAATCAAAAGTTGCACTTTCATGTTCTTATAAATGGAAATCACGTCGCTTGATGTGCTAGGCCTGATCAATGAAAGCACCGCGAACAATTTTACAAATCAATGGACATGTAATGGAGCAAAACTGCAGCTTTTGAATTAGCATCTTCCTTGGGTTTTGGATTATTGTGGCTTTATTTCTTGAATGATTTTAACGAATGAGGTCTTAATTCTGAGCTGAAAGATGCAGGTCTAGATGCAGGTATTGGCTTCTGGCTCTAAGTGTGACATATCTGCCTTTGTTTAGGATATACAAGGGTAACAATAGCTGGTACATTAATTGTTTTGCTGACTGTATTAGTAGGCCTAGATAGTATCAGTTTTACATTTAGAAAATAGTACTAGTAGCATATAATATTATAAACAGCCCAAGCCCCGGGCCCAAGCACACCCTGCACACCACAGCCCATACATAAATACCAACCTTCGAATAACATGGATCTGCTCTCCTGTCACGTAATGTATTCCATGTAGTGTGGTTGAATTGCCAAATGTTTGAGCTTGATGAATAAAATCTACATTTGCACCACTGGGCTTTTCTTGATTCACAACAGTCTCACAGTCGTCAGCCATGACTATCACCGTCTAGTATAATTCCTTTCCTATATGCACCTCAAAGATAAAGAGCCAATCAAGTATTTAAAATAATGAACTTTGATACTGAATTTCATTCGGATATTTAGGCCTATGATATTCGATGATCTGGCGAGAACAAACATCACAAACACAAATATATTGAGACACTTGTGGTCCTGCTCTCGACCTATTGATCGGATTAGGGCAGGTAGCATTGCGTGAGGTCGTTTAGAACTTTCCAATGAGTAGGCCCTAATTATAACTTACGCTAGAGTGAACACGATAATGCGATTGATTTTCTTACGCGTGAAAATACGGCCAATGCAGAAAGAAAATCGTATACATGTAGGGCCTACTATACACAATTACATTTTCTTGGACTCTGAACTATAATTGTTCTCACTGACGTAGGCCTATTCGCTGGAATAGTGATTACATCATACACTTCTAGTGCATCACTCCATTGTTCATTATCCATTGTTGTCCAGTGCATTATATTTTACGAATCACTCTTCAGCGAGGTTATCTGAAGTCAGCGAGGTTATTTGAAGTCAGCGTGCACAAAATACCTGCACGCTAAACAAAAGAATCTAGATAACGTGCACGCTAAACAAAAGAATCTAGATAATACGTGCACGCTGCCCTTTATAACCTCAAGCAAACCTCTAGAAACACCAAGAGTAGGCATGTCCACTAACAATTGAAGTACTTTTAAATTGATTCAGACCTAACTTATTGGCTGGGAATTGATGAAAGAAACATTTTGGCGTTTAAATAATCTTAATCGGACGTTTCATTCCAGAGATATGGCCTTTCGAGTGTCACGGTTTTATATAGGGCTGCTAGAACATGTTAAGAGGCATTATCTGTTATTTTGGAGAATTTTTTTAAAATGTTTGCCACGGTCAAAAAATGGATTTCCTTTAAACTTTCATATTTGATGCACCTTGACCTGAAACAAACACACATGAAATAAATTTGGGAAAAATATCCCCGTTGCCATGGTAACACCCAAATTTTCATTTTAGGCATATTTTCACAATTTTTGCACTTTTTAGCAGTCAATTTATCAAGTTTTGAAGCCAGTGTTACTAATATACACAATATATATATACTGTTTTCTTTATAAGGTATGAATAGGTCATTGAAAGTATAAAAATAATCACCAGATGTCAGGGTGGGTTATACCATTTATTTGAAATAGGGTGTTTTTCAATTTTTTCAAAGTATGAAAATATACCAACTTTGTATAGCTCATAAACCATATGGTAGTGCTCCGATTTCAACATCGACCACAGCATGTTGAGATGATACATTGGTCTTATACAAAAGTTACATTTGAGCTTGGGGAAAACACATCTGTATATACAGTGTTGCCAGACATTTTCCTATTTTTCGAAATTCAACACAAATCTCACCTTAAATTAAATGATGTGAAAATGAAACATCATCCTTTCAAGGAACATTTATTAGAAAGAGAGTTTTTATTCATATCAAATTTGATCAGTTATAATGGTCAGTGTTGTTCTAAACCACATGGGTGTTGCCATAATTGGGGTTTAATTGTGATTTGTGGATATTTTCAACTTTTTACATACAAGTCATAAAAATACCATAATGCATTTCTGTAATAAAGAAAGAAACATCGACCTCGTCATGTTGAGATGATACATTGTCCTTATGGAAAAGTTATTTTGATCTGGGGGGGGAGGGTAAAGCATCAGCTTACACAGTGTTGCCAGATATTTTCCTACTTTTTAAAATTCAACAAAAGTCTCGCCCTAAGTTAAAAGATATGAAAATGAAACTTCAACTTCATTCGGAACATCTTTTTAGAAAGAAAGTTAATTTCATATTCAATTTGATCATCTGGGATGGTCAGTGTTATTCTAAGCCATATGGGTGTTGCCATAGCTGGCATTTAATATGACAATTTAGATATTTCCAGCTTTTTACAAGTCTTAAAAATAGTACACATCCTTAAAATTATTGTGGAATGAACGCAATATTAAGGTTAAAAATTAACCTAAGAACACTTAGTATGTGAATTTAAATTTTAAATTTGAGTTCGGAAAATATTTCCTTCTATACAGTATTGCCACATATGTTCAAAATTCAACGTATGTTGAGCTTTTTTTCCAGCTTTTTTCAGCTTTTCAGCTATTTTTCAGTCTTAAAAATGCCAAAATACAATGGCATGCATTCCTAAAATAAAGATGTGAAAATGAATCATCGACCTCATCATGTTGAGATGATACATCGGTTTTATGAAAAATTTACATTTGCGCTTGGGGAAAACATCTGTTTGTACAGTGTTGCCAGATATTTTCCTATTTTTTCGAAATTCAGCACTAGTTTCACCTTTGGTTGAAAATGAAAGTTTATTAGAAAGAAATGTACTTTCATATTAAATTTGATCAGTTGTATAAATGGTCAATATTGTTCCAAACCACATGGGTGTTGCCATAATTAGGGTTAAATAGCGAGGTGTGGACATTTTGAACTTTTTACAAGTTTTAAAAATACCAAAATACCATGGTATGCATTCCTTAAAAAATATGTGAAAGTAAAACATCAACTTCACCATGTTGAAATGATACATATTTGGTCTTATGGAAAATTTACACTTAAGCTATATCTTCATTATGAAGGTCAAATTTTTCAATTAACATTAATTAATTGATTAGTGGTCGGCTTTCCATCCCGGCTACATACACTTTAAATACACATCATTAGATGTATTAAGTTAACTTTGAGGACTGTAATATGTCAAAAAATTTAAAAAAATCAATATACATAATTTACCCTAAAATTTTTATTGTATCACGAATTTTAAAAAAAAAATCAAAATTATTTGATATCAGAAGGACATTCCTCGTATTCAAAATGCAATTTGGTATGTCTGATGTGCTCTCATGTCCGACAAAAATACTGTGCAAAGGTGGGTGACCAACCCCTTAAAATACAACACAGAAAACATCAAACACATGTATACTTTAAAATACATAAAAGCCATAATTTTTTTACCAATATACACATACTAGCTAGGCTAAAATAAATTAAAATAACATAAGATTGTTACATTGCAAAAAGATGCATATAAGAGTATAATATAATGTTTAAATTACGCCTACCCCATATTATTAAAGCACACATCCCAACTATACTTGCAAAAAAGATATGGGGAAGAAATGGGCAAAAAACTATATAGATCCAGCAAATGCTTCGAAAGATATGAGACTAGTCAAAAACAATAATGCACAGAACCTTTTCACAGCCAGACAAATTAATGTCCAGTTACTTTTCCCGAGAGGAGCTCGCAGGAGAGTCGAAAGTATGACATTTAAAGTCATGCTGAAGAAGAAATGACCATTGAAATGTTGCATGATATTGTTGCTAATTCTCTATCATTCAAGCATTGATTCATTGATGACATGCATTTGTATGAGCTTGTAAAAAGGAAGCAGCTAACTAAAATTAAGCTTTCAAGACTGAAGGAGATTTATCTGAACACTTTTGCAGATACTTGCAGGGTTAAAGCAAAATAAAAAATCACCAAATGTTGATAAGAGTTGTCTGAGGAAATATCCGTTTCAAGTAGAAAAAGAGGACTACTGGGCACAGTATACCTATAACATGACCCCGGGGGGTTCTCCCTGGTTAAACGTATACGGGGATGTGCCACGCGTGGTTTTGGGGGTACCTTAGCAATTTTGGTGGGTTTACAGTGGAGACAATACGCCAAATTGGGTGCATTAAGGCAAAAGTGCCCATAAAAGCGCCAAATTAGGACAAATTTTTGTGCTTTTTGTGTGTTTTTGTGAAAAAGTGGAATACTATAGCTATAACTTTCACTATTAACTCCATTTATAGTGGCATCATCCTTGTGCTTTATTCATGGCAGCGATTTAAACAATATAAATCCTAAAGTGAGACATACGTTGAATTTTGAATATATGTGATAATAACTGGCAATACTGTATAGAAGGAAATATTTAAAATTCTAATTCACATACTAAGTGTTCTTAGGGTAATTTTAACCTTAATATTGCGTTCATTCCACAATAATCTTAAGGATGTGTACTATGTTTAAGACTTGTAAAAAGCTGGAAATATCTAAATTGTCATATTAAACGCCAGCTATGGCAACACCCATATGGCTTAGAATAACACTGACCATCCCAGATGATCAAATCGAATATGAAATTAACTTTCTTTCTATAAAAAGATATGTTCCGTATGAAGGTGAAGTTTCATTTTCATATCTTTTAACTTAGGGCGAGACTTGTGTTGAATTAAAAAAAAAGGAAAATATCTGGCAACACTGTATAAACTGATGTTTTACCCCCAGATCAAAATAACTTTTTCATAAGGCCAATGTATCATCTCAACATGACGAGGTCGATGTTTTTTCTTTATTATAGAAATGCATTTTGGTATTTTTATGACTTGTAAAAAGTTGAAAATATCCACACCTCACAATTATACCCCAGTTATGGCAACACCCATGTGGTTTATCTGGCAACACTGTATAAACTGATGTCTAACCCCGCCCCCCCCATCAAAATAACTTTTTCAAAAGGCCAATATATCATCTCAACATGACGAGGTCAATGTTTCTTTCTTTATTATAGAAATGCATTTTGGTATTTTTATGACTTGTAAAAAGTTGAAAATACCCACAAATCACAATTAAACCCCAATTATGGCAACACCCATGTGGTTTAAAACAACACTGACCATTATAACTGATCAAATTTGATATGAATAAAAACTCTCTTTCTAATAAATGTTCCTTGAAAGGATGATGTTTCATTTTCACATCATTTAACTTAAGGTGAGATTTGTGTAGAATTTCGAAAAATAGGAAAATGTCTGGCAACACTGTATAATACAGATGTGTTTTCCCCAAGCTCAAATGTAACTTTTTCATAAGACCAATGTATCATCTCAACATGCTGTGGTCGATGTTGAAATTGGAACACTACCATATGGTTTATGAGCTATACAAAGTTGGTATATTTTCATACTTTGAAAAAATTGAAAAACACCCCTATTTCAAATAAATGGTATAACCCACCCTGACACCTGGTGATTATTTTTATACTTTCAATGCAGCATCTAAGTGTTGACCTATTCATACCTTATAAAGAAAAAATTATATATATATTGTGTATATTAGTAACACTGGCTTCAAAATTTGACAATTTGACTGCTGAAAAATGCAAAAATTATGAAAATAGACCTAAAATTGAAATTTGCCTGTTACCATGGCAACGGGGATATTTTTCCGAAATTTATCCCATGTGTGTTAGTTTGAGGTCAAGGTGCATCAACTATGAAAGTATAAAGAAAATCTATTTTTGACCGTGGCAACTCTATTCTCAAAAATAACAGATAGTTCCTCTTAAAAAGTTAAAGTCCAAAAAGAATACTAACAGAAAGTGCAACTTTAAGGTACTTTTTCTTAATATATTTATTAACTTGCGTTATCTGGAACATTATATTTGCTTATAACAACATGAAAATAAGATCATCCTGACAATTTAATCGATTTTGTTGACATACAACAAAAAATATAAGACCTCAAAACCCATGGTTTTGCTTGGTGAAACCTCAAGCATGATCATAGATGGCCGCCATGGAAAATATCTCCATAGAGGAGATGAACAATAAGTGCATTATTTCAAATGAATAGCGGTAGTCTTAAACATTGTTCAATCTTTTAAGTTCAGCACATTTTATCTTCAAAAATTATTATATTTCATCATGGCATAAGTTTGGTAACATTAATCACTACCAATTTTGAGAAATTTGCTCCAACTCAAAGGTTATCTTTACTACATTGAGCAATACACTGTGTGTGCATGGAAGCCACGATGGATAGCATATGAAATGGACATGGTAGTGAGAAGTGCACGGGGAAGTGCATGATTTGAGATGGGCCGCGGTAGGTTTAAACATTCTTAAATTTCTTAACATCCTGCACATTTTGTCTTCAAAAATAGTTAAATTTTATGAGTATGTAAGTTTGCTTGTCTGATTCACTCCAAATTCGGAGATAATTGCGTTTGAACACCTGATGCACGGGATGGTGTCACTTCAACCTGTTGTAGTTCTCATCTCATTAAATTTTTAATTAAAAAAAGTTGATCTCTTCATGAAGGAAGGTCCTCTCTATTTACTGACCAAACAGGAAAAAGTTTGGTTAATGTTTTCTGGTGGAATCAGGAATTTCTTGAAACACCCTGATATAGGCCTACATTTGGATCAAAACAAGTATGTACGCCATTTAACAGGCCTGGGATTTCTAGTATCGATCAGTTTCTCCATAGACAATACGTGTGTGAGTGCACGCACACAGTAAATGAAAAATCGTTCTGGTGGAAACTGTATTGACAGTGGGCATCCCTACCAAGAGATTGATAAGTAAAATATAACACACAGAACAACAATAGATAATAAACAATAGATTAAACTTTAATCTAGTACTGCGTACTTGAAGAAAATCAATTGCCAACAACAGATGAATACATCATTCGAAGTAAACATACATATTATGGAATTATGACGTCAATAACCTTCAGATACAAAATTATAAAGAAAAAAGATACTCGGATTTATTTAAACCATTGCTGTGACGCCAGTCTATTCAATAAACTGTAGATAATTTTCTACGAATCAACACTTTTCTGCACGAATCTACAGTTAAGTGTGGATTCGTACAAAGAAGTGTGGATTCGTACAAAACATGTAATCTACAGTTTATGAATAGAATTATGGCCGTTTCTAAATTAAGTGTTAGGAAAAGGAACATTATCATGAAGAAATAAAATAAAATGAACGACATTCAAAAATTATGAAACCATTTTACAGTAAAAATACAATGAAGACAATACTTTATTTGTACTTGTGCTGAACTTACGTTTTTCCAAAATTATATAATAGGCCTATCGAGCTTTTATAATTGTATAGGCCTACAACATTTTATTTGTATGTAAAATAACAACGCAAATTTTGCATTTTGGGTGTAATTAGGCCATTACACTTTCATTTGTGTCATAAATCTATTATTCCGCCAAGATTTGCATAGACCTATGTTCTTTTTCTACTTTTTTTTTTTAATTAAAAAATATTTTATCTTTCGTCGTTTTCTTTTCTTTTGTTCTTTTTTTCTCTTTCTTTCTTTTCATTTCAGTCGCTTACGTATTTTTTATTTAGGAAACTTTGCTACATAATACACATTCTGTGTCAATACATTTAGGCCTATTTGTTTATTTTGTTTGTTTTGACTTGTGTGCATGTTTAGTAATGATGTTAGCCACCGTAGATCTATAATTTTTATTTGACTTTCGTGTACAAACTGCATTTTTGTTTTAGCTGGTGGTATTTTGGCATACTTGAATATTCATTACTTATATCGATCAGTAGCCAGTAGGCCTATCCGATAATTAAATATTATAACGATTAAATATTATAAATATTTATTATAATTAAATATTATAATAATATGATGAGTATCATTTGTGACCGTCCACGGCGAATGAGCCGTAAATTCCTCCCCGGTCAATTTTGTTTTATTTCGTGTTTAAAAAATAAACATCATAAACTTAAAAATGGTATATCATTTAACTTCAAAAGATATCCAGAAGCGGGGTTATGGTTTGTTAAACTTTGCTCCTTCACCAAAATTATAGATTTTTACGTTTTTATATGTGTCTCTTTTTCCACATTGCTGGCAAGAAATATCAAACAGTCATAATTGGCGGTCATTTCAAATCATCCCCAAGTCAACGAGGTTTAAGAAAGTTCTCTCATTGTTAATTGTTGGTTATGCATACTTGTACAAAATACAATGCCTGGTAACCCACCACTTGAACGGGATTTAGCAAAAGCAAACAAAGACCAGAGCTATTAAAAGTTCTATAGCCATCTAAGGTAGAAGCTTATTATCCACTTCAACAATAGGATTATTGATTAGTTCTGACTATCAAAATAAGACAGATGTCGGGACAGCTTAAGTTACCGATGAATACGACCTTCGTACACATTTTACACCGTAACTCAGAATATAACTTAGGGAATTTACGGCTCATTTGTGTTGCCGGGTCACATTTTATTATGAAATGTAAAGCTTATGATACTCTGAGACAGGTTTTTCTGTCTGATATTAATTCTATTTGGAATACCACAAACCTAAGTATGGTAGGACTAACTATAATATTTTTATTGCTGTTATGGGTGCTAAAGATAATGATATTTTACAAATTGTGTGTGCTTATATTAATGCAGCTTTTACTGTTCGTTCAGGTATTTCATGTTAATTTATTTGATGTTTATTCTAGTTGTGTCTCTAGTTTTTATACTCTATCTGCTTTTGACTATACCTAGTTGTGTGGTAATTGTCAATAAAGACCGCATAATAAATGCATGGAAATAAGAGAATTTCCATGATAAATGTTAGCGACACTCCATGGGATGGGGGGGCTGGAAGTTGAGGTCGGGGCTTTTTTCCGCGTCGAAGGCGGCGGAGTTTTGTTGTGGTTTCTTTTTTGTTTGTTTATTTGTTTTTTGCCGCTGAAGTTCGGTTGTAGGTATTATGGTTAAGACCAACCAAATAACGAATTCTTCCTCTGTTTACACATTTAAAATGGGACATATGCTTACCTTTGTTCGGCTAAATATAGAATCATGTTTTAAGTCCTTTTCCCTTTTCGGATGATATCTTCAAAACAAAGCCCGTGAATCAACAATATATCCTTTGAATGATTCCATCGAATAATTGCAATTATCCAAATTACTATGATGCATTTCAACGAAGCTAACAAATAAATTCCATAATACCATGGTTGATCCTAAACCGAACACTCGATTCACGGAGAAGAGTTTCATTGCTTTGTATCCTTACTTCTGAATATTTTCGATAATTTCCGTATATGGCAAATAAAACAAAATTCAAATCATCATGAAGATAGGACAACCTTCGTCTCCAATAAAATCTTCCGGTTAAATCGTGTGTAGTAATATGCAGAACACAACACAGGTCTAGCTATCTTCAGGTGCAACCAGAGACCATTTGATATGAACCCGTGACTATTATGGCAATTTTCCTTGTTATGCAAAATAAATTTCTTCCGCAGTACAATCAATAGTTGTTTATACCATGCACTTCTGATGTGCTTTTAAAATAGGTCTTTATTTTGCTCTATTTTGCAATTTACACTCAATCCAATGCCATGATTAAGGTATTTTTTCACTTTTGCATAGATATGAACTCGGTTGGTCTAAGAAATTGCTATAATATAAGAAGGAAACTGCAAAACTACCAATTCAAAACGGAACATGCAGCGTAATATATTTCCTTCGTATCAGTGCAAATTGCCGACGTTTGCTTCGGTGTTAGTGGCTCAAAAGAAGGAATGATTATGTCACAATACTTCAAAGTTTGACCATGCACAAGGAGTTTCGTCACACGGTATTAAATTCGAGACTAATTGCTTGATGCAACTCTTGATTCGTCTCAAGTTATCTTGGCATCTTCAGTCTAAACGCAGGACAACCGTTCTTTTGTTCTGCTTAGTCGCGCTAAAAGTCGATCGATACATGTTAAAATCAGCACAATTCCGAGATACACCTTTTTGCTACGAAATTTATTTTCTCGGTCAAATATAAAGCAAAATTTTTTTTCTTCAGTAATGTCAAATAAAAACATAGTGCTTGGATGAACATTTTTTTTAAAGTCCTGGTGTCAAAATTAAGCATCAAATTGTGTCTTTTAGTGTGATATTTTTGATTTTTATAGGCCTTTAGTTCGCCCGTGAGCTTTTTGCAGAATTCATTTTTAGCGTCTCAAACTAATATAGTTTGCTAAAGAAAGATATTTCCCACCTCTGTAAAGCACATCGTGTGGGTCTATATATTATAGTTTTGTCAGAATTTCCGTTTTGATTCCATAATTTTTGAATACCAGCTGAAAAAATTTCAAATCCACGCGTGAAATAGGGTAGCTGCAGGTAATATGGGACAGCAGGTAATATGGGACACCTGTTTTAATTTTAACAAAAAGTAGCTTAGAGAAGGTACACACTTTAACTTGATTTGTTAAGTGTTTAGAGACATCAATTGTGCTTCTAGAAATTCAGTTTTGGAGTCTGTGTATCAAACTCTTGGAAATCAATGCCAAAAAGAGTGAAATTGCCCACAAATTTACGTCGTTTTTTTGGCCTGATATAAAATCAATGACGCCACATTTTATGATTGTGTATCCAAATACTCTGGTACTGAGGGGGCATTTGTCATTTTTTATGATCTTTAGGTGATGGGTTAAGCTTATCAGCAGGTAAAATTTCACTGACAAGTGGCACTTTCCTTTTATAAATGATTATTTTCTCTGATTTTCAACTGAATGGGTGCAGGTAATATGGGACACATAGGAAATTGTGTGCATTGTCAATGCGAAAAGCAAAACTATTTAGAAAATTGAATTTTCTTGTTGAAATTTGCATTTAACATTCAAAATCATGTAACAAAAATGTTTTTAGAACAAAAGAGTGATTTTCTGAACATTTTGATTTTCACCATAGAGATAACACAGTGTCCCATATTACCTGCACATGCAGGTAATATGGTACACTTGACGATGACGTCATTTTGACGTCATAGCGTCCAAACAAACATAAAAACAAGATAACATTGCCTGTTTTATTAATCTTAAAGGACAGGTTGTTCATCATAACAATTTCTTTTGGGCATATCTTCTATAGTTTTTATGCACATAAGCTAAACGGCCTTAAGGGCTGGGGTATGAACGTTTGGACAGTATTTATTTTGGGACATTAGAGCACATCAGACATATCGAATTGCATTCTGAATACGAAGAATGTCATTCTGATATCAAATAATTTTGATTTTTGAAATTCGCAATTTAATACACATTTTATGGCAAATCATTAAAATTGATATTTTTGATATTTAACAGTACTTGAAGTAAACTTTATAAATCTGATGATTTATACTTAAAGTGTATGTAGGTGGGATGAAAAGCCGACGATCAATTGAAAATTTTGACCTTTCGTATTGAAGATATGGATTTTTTCCCAAAACACCAAAAAAATTAGGTCTTTTGGAAAAAATCCATATCTTCAATATGAAAGGTCAAAATTTTCAATTGACCGTCGGCTTTTCCTCCCTGCTACATACACTTTAAGAATATATCATTAGATTTATATAATTTACTTCAAGGACTGTTATATATCAAAAATTTGAAAAATATCAAATTTTTATAATTTGTCATAAAATTTGTATTATATTGTGATTTTTAAAAATGAAAATTATTTGCTATCAGAAAGACATGCTTCGTATTCAGAATGCAATTCGATAGGTCTGAGGTGCTCTCATGTCCCACAAAAAATACTGTCGAAACTCAATAAACGCTCATTTTGGATCCCTTAATGGTCCCATATTACCTGCAGGTACCCTACTAGCATTGTGGATCGATATCTCTGGGTGCCCGGCCTTCAATATAGCAAAGAAATTACCTAGTGTTTCGGTATAGTGCCTTTTGTTTGTGTTTGTTTGAAATTGCTTAAACCCACCGAAAGTCATAATGAAGCAGCCAAAACAATACAAGGTTAAACACGGAAGTTTATAACAACCTATTATAATGACCTAAAGGAAAAATCATGTATGGTAACAATGAGCCTTGCATGTTCAAATGTGTTGAGTACCCACCCCACCCCCACCCCCACACACCGACACCGCCTGGCTAATAATTATTTGGTGGAGCAGAGACACTAAAATGAATACACGGGATCGATACACGTGAATTGCTATGCACGATTTTGATATCAGACGAAAATCTTCGAATACTGGGTTAGAAATTGATGAATATCTCCCGCAAATGAATTTTTCTCAAGAAACGAGATGTGGTCTCATACGCTTGAAAATACGTGTTGAACAGATATGATAGTCGCTAGAATGCGCTTTGAAAATTGGCCGTGCGCTTTGAACTCAAAATCTGACCATTTTATATTGCGTTGGTCCTGTAATACCCTGTATGGACTACAGCGTGTAGTACAGCTGCACTCACTGTAGGCAATATAAAAGTCGATGACCATTGACCTCAATGGAGTATACAAGCTTATTCACGCACAACCAAGATCAATAACCCGGCTATTGTGAGTAGCCTTAGTTATGTCCCTCGACTAATTATTAGTTCTAAAGAGCTTTAAAGGTTTGAACCAAATGGCTAATCGTGGCTGGCTGTGGATTCAACCTACCATGGCGATTCCTGCCATGAAGATATAGGGTCGATGACACTGTGCCCCATAGGCCTACATAATATTACATACCGGTACCTTATAATATTTATATAGCACGGTTATAGCTATACATTTAGAAAGTAGGCCCTATAGCGCTAAATTATGACAAATAGGGCTACACAAACCCGAACGCAAGTCTGAAGGGTGTAATGAAAATGCCAACCCGCGATGGGGGGGGGGGGTCATTCAAAACTCACCTGGAGATAGGAGGGACAGAAAATTAAAATCCCCTCTAATAACACGCGAATTTTTCTAGGTTTGGACAGTGGATTTTCCCATGGACCTCATCCTAGGTAAATAAATAAACAAACAAACAAACAAACAGACAAAATGGTTTTCATAATCATGGAATCCATAGCCCCTATAAATTGAAATTGCAGGCTATCACGGGAGCAAATTTCCAAAATCCACCTCATTTACCAGAATTGGGGATTTGGGCTACCAAATCGCTGGTCAGGCAATCCTGGTTTTCAATGGAAAAGGGACCTGGGTTGACAACAATTGAAATATCGATTATTTGTGCTGGTTGCTCTCGAGGTAAAGTACTAAGTTTGACATTTTCGGAGCATGGAGGGAAAAGGGTAAAATAAAAACGAAAATTCTAACAAAACTATAATATATAGACCCACACGATGTGCTTTACAGAGGTGGGAAATATCTTTCTTTAGCAAACTATATTAGTTTGAGACGCTAAAAATGAATTCTGCAAAAGCTCACGGGCGAACTAAAGGCCTATAAAAATCAAAAATATCACACTAAAAGACACAATTTGATGCTTAATTTTAACACCAGGATTTAAAAAAAATGTTCATCCAAGCACTATGTTTTTATTTGACATTACTGAAGAAAAAAAAAATGTTGCTTTATATTTGACCGAGAAAATAAATTTCATAGCAAAAAGGTGTATCTCGGAATTGTGCTGATTTTAACATGTATCGATCGACTTTTAGCGCGACTAAGCAGAACAAAAGAACGGTTGTCCTGCGTTTAGAATGTCTTGGCATTAAGGCGATATAATACCCCGATTTTCATCAGTACCCCTCTTCTTTTTTTTCTTGCAAATTTATTAAGTACATATATATGTTTATCACCTCATGTCCTGAACTTATAAAATATATCTACATATAAAGTGAATTTCAACAATTTTAGTAAGTCATTTTAGCCCTATATATTTTTTGTTTACTGTAACCTAGTAACTCAGATCTGTGTTTCATAACAAACCATAATTTATTCTTTTGAAAATGTTCAAGTAGGGTACATGAATAGAATACATTAAATCCTTTGTTATACTCTCTATAGAAAATCTATAGTGGTGCATGCAAAATACCTACCATGATATAACACTGAATAAATTAAATAAACACTTATACAATTGATGCATAGTCATCAGTTGTTAGGAGAAGAAAAGGCTATTAGGTCACCGTATGTCAGGTTATAGGTCAATTGGTTCAGGTCAAATTTAAGCATCAATTTTGAATACACATGTGAGAGTCTGTGATATCATATGAGGCATAATTTTGATATTCTGTCTTTAACTGGATATATATCGAGAAGTGCATGGTGGATATACTAATATACCTTGGGATGTAAATGGTGAGTACAATTTAGAATGCCTAGTTGAGACGGATTTCACAAATAAATATAAAATAGTTACCAAAATCACAAAACTTAAGCTTACGGAAAACTACCCAATATGGTTGTATAGGTGACAAGAAATACAATTTTTTTCATCATTGCTGTAGTATGGTTGTTGTAACCTGTTACCTATGGCTTAATTAAGTTTCAGTGCAATAATGTCGCAAGTTAAAAATGCAAAATATAGCTCAACATTGAAAATAGAAGCATTTTAACCAGTTCCTTTTTTCATAGTTGTGGAGCACCAAGTTCATGAAGTCATAAAAGAAATCAGGAACCACTTATTCCCATTTTACATATCAACTTTATTTCCCTAATGTGTTAGCAACACATATCCAAAATTTTAACGAAATCCGTTGATAGTAAGCTTTCCAAAATGAAGTGAATTTAAATCATCAGTGATGTACCTCCTTTTGGCTTCTATCTGTAAAAGCATGTAAGCTACATTGATACCGATACCACCAATAAAACGAGAAGATTTGCCCCTTCATTTTGCATACCACTTTGTCCAATTTTTTTTTGTAATTTCTTCACAAAATGCAAAAAAATGCAAACAAAAATCAATGGGTGTAGTACCCCCTTAACGGTGAGGTATTTTAATTTGTTAATTAATGTTGTCGACTCATTCCAAGAGTTCTAATATAATATTGGTAAACATATTATGAACATGAACTGCCTCTTGAAAGAGTGTTAAATAATGCATAAAAATGCTTCGTAGCAATTAATTTGTCCAACTTATTGATCATCAAGCAGTCAGTCTACCAACACTTCCCTCATCAAGTTGTACTGGACAATCAACCTCCATTGTTCACACAGAACATGCACATCAGTTCCCTATGCCGTATGAAAATAGGGCTTATACTATAGAGATATTTGGTTTTAACTAGATTTTTCCCCTGTTTTTCCTGTTTTCTCTAAGACAAATATCATTAATTTAGTGCTAATATCGCTTGCGGTAGTGATTATTATTTAAATAATTTGAGGCCATTTTTTTTAAAGTTGTTCAATAGTCATCCCTGTGTTATTTTTTTTTCTAGGAAAGTTGTTGCACTCTTACCGGAGAAGTTAAGATTGCGCTGTTTACGAAACATTGCTTACGATTTTAATCAATATCTGTTTAAGGGCTGGGGTATGAACGTTTGGACAGTATTTATTGTGGGACATTAGAGCACATCAGACATATCGAATTGCATTCTGAATACGAAGAATGTCATTCTGATATCAAATAATTTTGATTTTTTGAAATTCGCAATTTAATACACATTTTATGGCAAATCATTAAAATTGATATTTTTTTATAAATCTGATGATTTATACTTAAAGTGTATGTAGGTGGGATGAAAAGCCGACGATCAATTGAAAATTTTGACCTTTCGTATTGAAGATATGGATTTTTTTCCCAAAACACCAAAAAAAATTAGGTCTTTTTGGGAAAAAAATCCATATCTTCAATATGAAAGGTCAAAATTTTCAATTGACCGTCGGCTTTTCCTCCCTGCTACATACACTTTAAGAATATGTCATTAGATTTATATAATTTACTTCGAGGACTGTTATATATCAAAAATTTGAAAAATATCAAATTTTTATAATTTGTCATAAAATTTGTATTATATTGTGATTTTCAAAAATGAAAATTATTTGATATCAGAAAGACATGCTTCGTATTCAGAATGCAATTCGATAGGTCTGAGGTGCTCTCATGTCCCACAAAAAAATACTGTCAAAACGCAATAAACGCTCATTTTAGAGCCCTTAAAGGCACATATTTTCTTTTAAACAATTTGGTTTAACAGGTTTAAACAGAAAAGTTTAAGATCCGTTAACTTTTCACAAGTTAAAGCCTTAAAGCAAGTGGGTTAGTTACGGAATAATCCTAGTTGTTTAAAGGGACATTTACAGATTTTGTGGGCATGGTCAACGGAATTTTTTAGAATGTTAATATTTTGATCTCATGATGTGGCGCAATCAACTTAAAATAACAAATGAAAATTGCAACAATATTTATTTTGACAACACAGCATGATTTGTGAAAGTTATGAATTTCTCATCACTATAGGCCTATACTCAAAACTATATGTTTGTGTGCGTGGGTGGGGGGGGTAATATATCGTTTTGTTGCAAGCGTATTTTGATCACAAGATAAAGTAAGTCTAGATTTTATAGCGGCAAATGCTTGCAATCCTAATAAAGGAATATTAATTAATGTGATCAAGGCAGGACCTTGGAACGCACTGGGCATAACAGACATGATCACTTGACGTGCCAAAATAGTTTTCTTCATATTTAACTTGTCTAGTTTGTACTATAATGGTCGGTTATTATACAAGTCTTTTTGCAAACATTGAAACTTAAAAATTTACCAGAACATGCTGAATGTCCCTTTAACGATACATCTCGCCGATTCTCGCGCCGCAGAATTTTAACCAATTATTGTTTAAAATGACAAAGCATGGCGGCCACGAGTGAATGCTGGTCGTGTCGCTTATAGTCCTGAAACTTCGTTCAAATAGGTAGGTTTGAGTCAATCAGGTTGCACCAAACTCGAGATTCGTTTGATAAGTTATGCATAGACATCGTTGAGACATAAAGGATGGATATTTATGGGTTTACATAGCGGGTTGAACTGATAAAAAAACCCAAAGTACTTTATGCATGAAATTGTATTTTTGAACGAATCTCACAGCTGACCAAGATCTGATGACTTCAAATCTATCATGAATTATGTTTCAGTATAAAATAAAAAAAAAAAGAATGAAAGAAAGTCCCAATCATATTGACCTATTCATATATTTAAGCAATTATTGTTTAAGACGAGCGTCTTTTAAGCAATAAACGTTTAAAATATTTAAACAATTGGTTGTTTAAAGTCTTAAACGTGCAATTGTTTAAAGCATCTAAGCATTTATTGGGTTAAGGTTTAAGCAATAATTGTATAAGATGTTAAACAGTGGCAAAGTTTAAGGATTTTAACCAATAATTAGAAGAGAGGGCCACGTAAACAATGATTGGTTAAGATTGGTTAAGGATTTCTATATCGGAGGATAAGAGTGTGGTCATCCTTGTCTTAATTGGCCTTGGATCAATCTATGGCGGAAAGTGCAGACATCATACTACCGGCAGAAATTACAAATGTTACAAAAACGTCAATTTCTTCAAAACTACGAGTCTCACCTAAAAGATTTTGCACGTACATGTAAAGGTGGGCAAAGGTTTCTCCAACATAAATATCATCCTGGAAACGTTTGATATGACTGTAACCGTTAGTTGCCAGATTTGTTCATATATCAAAATTGTAATATCATTTTTAAAATTTAAATTCAAGACAGGATAAAGTGTACTTTATAAAGAGTCTTTCTTGCATATGGAAAGGTTTCTTTACAAAAACGATTCTCTTATAAACCATCATGCGCACAGTTTCCACCTCGATACACCTCACACATTTTCGTCCAAGAGCTTCCAACCAGAGAACAAGAAGAAGTGAATGTGTTCTCTTCATCCAATCAGAAATTTTTTTATCAAACGAAAGCTAACACTTCCCCCTAAAACACTTTTCGTTACTAGGTCAACATATAACGCAATTCAATGTTATAGCAAGGCGAATGTGGAAAATCTGTTGAAAACTACCTATCCAAGCACATTTTTTGACCAAAATGTAGGTTTTAAAAGTCAAAACCTCAAGCGTTCCTTACAATATTTTTCAAATTGTATGTCATTAAATTAAAAAGCACACTTATATTTGTCCATATACTAGCGTCACTAGAATGAAAATGGTCAATTCTCTTTAAATTGCAAATCGTGTGCAAAAAGTTACTATTTTCGCCTGTTTTGTCATACTGTTGTAAATTCAATGAACGATGACTTTTAAAAAAGAGCGCTAACAAATTGATATGGAAATGTTGATAGATAATGCTTATAAATTATGCACGTTTAAAATCAAAATAATTTTAATACTTTTTCATAATAAACAATACATTAACGTGCCATTAAAATCTAAAACACTAAAATAAAATCTTCAAAATAGAAGTTTGTGTAGACACATTTCTTTAAGGTGGACAATTCCGGGGGACAATTATCTACCTTTGGGCGGACAATTGTCTACATCAACACATCATAGAGGAATTTTATTGATGAAAAATTATTTTGAAAGATTTTATTTTAGTGTTTTAGATTTAACCAGGGTATAAACTTGTTTACTAAATCGCGACAATTTGTCCTTCAAAACAGCTTATATAAATCACAAGTTTAAGAATAAACCGATTCCGGATGTTACTAATAGATTATCTTATTTATTTCACAAACCATAACCGAATCCTTAGATTAACTAAATCGGGTTATAATAAAATAAAAATACTTTTTATGGATACTTGCTGGATAAATATACTAATTGCTAGGCGTTTCTGGTAGAAAGGGTAGGCTACGGATTTTTTTATGTATATTTCCGTTGAAAAATACATGATCTAAATGAAATAGCTTCGGACACAAGAATTTTGTTGGCCTATTTTTTTTATCAAACTTTACGAACAGGCAAAGGAATTTTCCGTTACCACAGTCACGAAAGAGTTGACTTTAAATTACATGGAATGAAAACGGTTTCAGGATTAATATTATTATTATTATTATTATTATTATTATTATTATTATTATTATTATTATTATTATTATTATTATTATTATTATTATTATTATTATTATTATTATTATTATTATTATTATTATTATTATTATTAAAGTAGTAGTAGTAGTAGTAGTAGTAGTAGTAGTAGTAGTAGTAGTAGTAGTAGTAGTAGTAGTAGTAGTAGTAGTAGTAGTAGTAGTAGTAGTAGTTTTTCCACACATGACATACATGGTCCAAAGTTTATTTTAAGATGTGGAGGCATTTTGAATTTGACCCGGCCCAAGTGACCCCTAGAGGTCACGAAAGGTCATACAGATCAGTGTTAAATGATACACCAAATTATTCGTCTGATCACAACGAGGATTTGCTATCTATATCCTATCGTTACCGAGTTAGACAAAATCTCATTTTTGGATCAAAACAAAACATTTTTTAAAGTAAATTAAATTAAACTTCAACACTACTTGTTTATTTTCGCTCACCGGGAGCGCTTCGAGGAACTTCCTCGTCATCAGTCGATGTTGTTGGCTCTGATGTAATTCTTGGAAACGGCTAGAGACCAACATGTACTCTTTCTTTAGCTACTGGTGTTTTTGTGGCGCCCTCTACGGAGGCGCCACAATATATATTTGTGGCGCCCTCTACGGAGGCGCCACAATATATATGCATGACTTTGTGAATTGCTTCTAATTTCAGTCTTGCTAGATTGACTTCGCAATTGTTTTGCTAAAATTATGCCCAGCTCAGAAATAAAACCACAATTTGCTTGGATTTCATTTTATTATTGTTTTCTGATATGCACGGGATAAAATGGTGAGCGTATATTCTTTGTTTAATAAAATACAAAATTAGGATTTATAAAAACACCAAATAAATCCTGACCTTTGTAAGCGTTCAACCAGTTTACCGTGTGCCTTAGAACCCGATAGACGGTGACATTTGACCATACACTAGGATCCACAACATGCTCATCTATCATGGGAACAGTTCTTAAACCCTAATACATTTGTACATTCATCCTTTGTACACAAACTCATACTATGCAACTTGAGGTCAAATTTTGCACTATGATTATGTAATTGAGGTTATTGGACTATGCCATTGGGATTGTGGTCCATAGTGATAAGATCAATTAACGAGGCCTAAAACTGATGGCTTTTGTTTGCTAATTACCATAGAATCTATATAGCCGTTATTGCCAAAGTTGCAATATGGTGGCACAATTGGGCGGCAAACTGTATGCAAGCAACACGGCATATTAATTATACATGTTCTACATTGTTGTATTTTAAAACACTGAAGACCAAGGCCAAGACCAAAATCATGGAGGTAGTACTAGCTACTACCTTCATGATTGGATTAAGTAAATAACTAAATCCTGTTATCTACTCAGCAATGTTTGCTTATCGTAATAATTGTAACAAACTGTAGTGTACTAAATGGCACAAGACAAAAAAGGCAAACAGACAGAAATTTAGAGTTTTTAATTAGAGAGTTGACAGGAAGTTGTAAGAGTTAAATTGTTATGGATATGATTGGTGTAAGCGCGAAAATGTTAAATGTCAGATCAAAGTCATCCGAGGTGAATTAAGGTTAAATGCAATTGATTTTCAAGGCTTGATTCCAGAGGGGCGTAAGTTAATAATGGAAACAGCCATGCAGAAAAGAATAAACTCACGCGTACAATAGTGTATCAATCTGATAGGGTCACGGACAAGCCGCGGCTCGTAAGTCATCCTATATATGTTGCAGGGATAGGGAGGGGCGACCATGATAGGCCTAGGACCATGTGTGCTGAGGGGGGGGGGGGAGGGGTTGATTGTGGGCAGCCGTTTTCGGCAATTTTCCTTTGGATTTTCTAAATTTTCAATTCTTAAAATTATCCTGGATGATATCTGTCGTGAAATAAATCAATGCTTCTATAGGCTATAATAGGCCTAGTAGGCCTATTTATACCCTGATTATGCAATATATAGGCCTACAATAATAACTACAACAACAATAACAAAACCAACAACAAATATTTTGTTAATCTAATTTCGAAAAATATATTCATAGGCCGCGCCTATTTAGACTATAGTTTAGCCTACAAATTCCTGAATTATATAATGAAAAAAAACGGGCAAAAACAATCAATCGCTGCAGTCAGAAAGAAAGAAAAAACAAAAAAGAAAACAAGTGAGAGAAAAATAAAATAAAATAAATGGAATGGACCACATAGGGACTCGAACACGTACCAAAGTTTTCCAGCTCAAAACTATAGTATTATATAGTCTAGTCAAACGTAAGTCCAGCGCGCTAACCGATTGAGCCACTGGGGGACATATGAAATTGATTGATCTCAAACTGACTATTATCGAATAGTGCATAACAGGCTCTTATGATAAACAAGCTCATCACCGCTGTAAATGTCGGAGGTATCGATGGCGAAAAACCTCGATTTTTGCAAAAGTAGCTTAAATTTAGAGTGAAATTCAAATGGTAAAGTAAGGGATAGACATTTGAGAAATAATGTAGGCAGTTAGAAATCAAAATTAACGTTCCACAATCCAGATATCGATAATGTAACATAACAGTGTTTTGTGGTATAAGATTCTCGAAAATTGTTCCCAAAACGGGCTAATAAAATTTAATCGGTACTGTATTTGGTTCGTCCCCATGGCAACATTATTTCTGTGGTCGATTTGTAGTACAATACAAAAAAGTAGAAATCAATCACTCTGCGTGGTTTTATACGGAGCAAACATTTGAAAAAAACTGCATGGAACGTGTTTTTGATCTTGTGAACATGGTGCGTAAAAATGATTTAAACGAAGGATTTTCAAACGGATTCTAAAAATTTGTATAAACATACAAAAATAATGTAAAGATACATCCATGCACCAACATTTGACTCACTGCGATATTTGATTGCTGAGAAAATGCGGTTTTAGAGAACAACTTTATACGTCTTTTATACGTCTTTTATACGTTTCTTCGTGTAACCTATAAGTAATGTCAATCACAAATTGTTACAGGTCATTTGAGGTGGACTAAGTTTGTATTTGGATTGTCAGAACACCTTCCCCAATCAAACACATTTCTCTTGCATTTGATCATCTTCTACTCTTACTCTTCCCTAGAAAAATCATTATAATACCAAATCTACACACCATGGAATTCACCATATCACGTCCAAGTTCACATTGGGCGCCACATTCCTTTTTTAAAGGAATTTTTATTCCTTCTGATTGGAAAAATGCAAAGTTGTTCCTATTTACAAAGCTGGTTGTAAATCTAATGTTGCAAATTATCGTCCAATTTCTGTACTAAGTATTGTTTCAAAAAAATTGAGCGTGCAGTTCATGATCAAATGTACTCTTTTTTTTTTAACCCTATCACAATCTGGTTTTCGTTCTCAATATTCAACTGCAACAACAGTTATTGATGTTGAAGATTTTATTCTTTTGAACATGGATAAGGGAAAGGTAACTGGTGCCATATTTCTTGACCTTTAGAAAGCTTTTGACACTGTCAATCACAGTCTTCTTCTTCTTAACAAGCTCAAGAAATTTGGCATCAGGGACATTGAACTCAACTGGTTCAAATCGTATCTCAAAAATAGAATGCAGTCTGTTAAAGTAGGTAGTTCCTTACCAGATTTAAAACCAATTAACATTGGAATTCCACAAGGATCTATATTAGGCCCTTTATTATTCATTATTTTTGTAAATGATCTGCCTGATAGTGTTATATGTAAAACAGTAATGTATGCTGATGATACTTAATTGCCTGTTAGCTCATCGGATCCTCTATATGTCTTCAAAACAGTCTCAGTCTCAACCAGCCACATTTTGATTATCAGTCATGTTTGGTCCAACTGTTCGATCACTCTTTTAATCAAGTTACAACCTTGCCAGAATTATTCTTTCTGCTGATATTTGAACTAATATTGATTCAATGATGCCTTTATATAAATACCTTACTGGTAGAGCTCCTGATTATCTTTGTTCCACGTTTTTATTTACCAAATCCACTCATGATCATGACACAAGAGGTACTTCCTCCAATTCACTTGTTTTTCCTCAATTTAACAATAACTCTGGTAAGAGATTGTTTCAGACGAGAGCAGCAAATATGTGGAATAGTTCTGTTGATGTTGACACTCGCACTAAATTATACAGGGTGTCTCGGAAAAAAATACCGCGTGAATTAAGTTGAACGTAAGTCGAGAAGTAGTACAGGTCAGTTGAAGGGAAACACACAAAGTGAAAGGGTCACCAATTGGTACAACTACTTTAAAGGCCTTCTTGGAAGCCCTACTGACATTGATGATGAGGAAGAAGAAATAACACCATTACAGAAATGGTATAATAGCACAAATTAAAATAATTTTGTGTTAGATGCGAAGACGCGTGACCAGCACAGCAACAGGAAAATGGAGGCCCAGGAGAGGAGAGGTTACCAGCACTTCACTCTCAGTATGTGCAACAGCAACATACTCCCTGAAACACTAGGCTGAGTTCAAACTCACGAGAATGATAATAAAAATCCCTTTAAAAAGGGATGTGCTGGGACATGGTTGTTCACAATGAGTAACTTCATATTTCTTTTTGTAAAAATAGTCAAACTAATTTGAAGTGGCAAGATTCAGTTGGTTCAAACCCCAAAATCAGGCACTTTTTCCCAGATACTGATGACTCAGTTGGATTCATTACATCAGTTCCATTCCAATTCTTATACTTCAATTCATATGCTCTTTACGTTGTTACTCCTCTTCAGGTTTACGTTCACCAACTTAAAGCCCAATACGAACAATTCCAAAATTTGACCCCTATATGACCTATGACCTCAAAACATTTTCACTCACCTGATGCTCCCTTACGCAGAGATTATGATCACTAGGTAATGTTTGACATTGAAATTTACTTTTACAAAGGAGAGCAATTCTCCCCATCGCTTAATCTGAATCAACAATGACCTCATTTGACATCTAGATGACCTTTGACCTCAAATATCTCCACTCACGTATTGTCCTCCTACTCAAATATTATTATCACCAGGTTTGGATGGCATGAGTAGGAAGCAGACACTGTTAGGGTACAAACACCCCTACACATAAACCCTACATACATGGATTGCTAAATGGTCTTGTGGCCTAAAAAACAACCGACGTTCGCACCTTATAGTATAGATTAATTCATTCATAGCTCTTTTTGTTTTTGAGAATTTAAGCATACAAAGTAACAAGCAAAATTTCGAGAAATATTATTTTTCGAAAGGTACCAGTACATATTACAGGCCTACACATACTGAACCCCAAAATAGCACCTTTAAAGCCAAGAATTGAATGTTTACTGATAATATTCTTTGTAACAAAATTCAATCATTACTTAGGACCTATGCCCTAAAGCGTCATTCTAGTTGTGACATATTTGTCATCATAAAAATATACCCAAATATTTGAAGGTGATGTGTGCATCAATAGCTTTTGGTCATCATCGTGTTACCAGGAAATGTACATATTTCCAATATTCAGTGATCTTGCTTATTTATTAACACAGGTCTTCGATGTGAGGGATTCAACTTTTACCATGTTTACTGCATGTTGCATGGTCAATATCTGTGGTTTACATGCAGTTGAAAATTATCCAAGACATATTAAGATAACAGACCACCACAGACAGACCACTAGGAACATGAATAGAGTAAGATGTGTAAATTAAATATGTCATCATAACTCAGCAGGTAGCTCTCACCAGACAACACACTGAGATACTGGACTCCTACAAAGCATGTATGGTACCCGGTGTGTCTGCCCACATGATCCCATAGCCTGCCAAGATAAGTGTTCTAGTGAAGAGAACCAGCAAAACTTCCTAGTCAAGATTCAGAAAAATTATTTTCCTAAAACATATACCTATTTTACCTTAACATGCAAAATCAACACAATATTTCTGATATCTGATTTCTGAATTAACATTGGAATTCCACAAGTATCTATATTAGGTCCTTTATTATTCATTATTTTTGTAAATGATCTGCCTGATAGTGTTATATGTAAAACAGTAATGTATGCTGATGATACTTAATTGCCTGTTAGCTCATCGGATCCTCTATATGTCTTCAAAACAGTCTCAGTCTCAACCAGCCACATTTTGATTATCAGTCATGTTTGGTCCAACTGTTCGATCACTCTTTTAATCAAGTTACAACCTTGCCAGAATTATTCTTTCTGCTGATATTTGAACTAATATTGATTCAATGATGCCTTTATATAAATACCATACTGGTAGAGCTCCTGATTATCTTTGTTCCACGTTTTTATTTACCAAATCCACTCATGATCATGACACAAGAGGTACTTCCTCCAATTCACTTGTTTTTCCTCAATTTAACAATAACTCTGGTAAGAGATTGTTTCAGACGAGAGCAGCAAATATGTGGAATAGTTCTGTTGATGTTGACACTCGCACTAAATTATACAGGGTGTCTCGGAAAAAAATACCGCGTGAATTAAGTTGAACGTAAGTCGAGAAGTAGTACAGGTCAGTTGAAGGGAAACACACAAAGTGAAAGGGTCACCAATTGGTACAACTACTTTAAAGGCCTTCTTGGAAGCCCTACTGACATTGATGATGAGGAAGAAGAAATAACACCATTACAGAAATGGTATAATAGCACAAATTAAAATAATTTTGTGTTAGATGCGAAGACGCGTGACCAGCACAGCAACAGGAAATGGAGGCCCAGGAGAGGAGAGGTTACCAGTACTTTACTCTCAGTATGTGCAACAGCAACATACTCCCTGAAACACTAGGCTGAGTTCAAACTCACGAGAATGATAATAAAAATCCCTTTAAAAAGGGATGTGCTGGGACATGGTTGTTCACAATGAGTAACTTCATATTTCTTTTTGTAAAAATAGTCAAACTAATTTGAAGTGGCAAGATTCAGTTGGTTCAAACCCCAAATCAGGCACTTTTTCCCAGATACTGATGACTCAGTTGGATTCATTACATCAGTTCCATTCCAATTCTTATACTTCAATTCATATGCTCTTTACGTTGTTACTCCTCTTCAGGTTTACGTTCACCAACTTAAAGCCCAATACGAACAATTCCAAAATTTGACCCCTATATGACCTATGACCTCAAAACATTTTCACTCACCTGATGCTCCCTTACGCAGAGATTATGATCACTAGGTAATGTTTGACATTGAAATTTACTTTTACAAAGGAGAGCAATGCTCCCCATCGCTTAATCTGAATCAACAATGACCTCATTTGACATCTAGATGACCTTTGACCTCAAATATCTCCACTCACGTATTGTCCTCCTACTCAAATATTATTATCACCAGGTTTGGATGGCATGAGTAGGAAGCAGACACTGTTAGGGTACAAACACCCCTACACATATACCCTACATACATGGATTGCTAAATGGTCTTGTGGCCTAAAAAACAACCGACGTTCGCACCTTATAGTATAGATTAATTCATTCATAGCTCTTTTTGTTTTTGAGAATTTAAGCATACAAAGTAACAAGCAAAATTTCGAGAAATATTATTTTTCGAAAGGTACCAGTACATATTACAGGCCTACACATACTGAACCCCAAAATAGCACCTTTAAAGCCAAGAATTGAATGTTTACTGATAATATTCTTTGTAACAAAATTCAATCATTACTTAGGACCTATGCCCTAAAGCGTCATTCTAGTTGTGACATATTTGTCGTCATAAAAATATACCCAAATATTTGAAGGTGATGTGTGCATCAATAGCTTTTGGTCATCATCGTGTTACCAGGAAATGTACATATTTCCAATATTCAGTGATCTTGCTTATTTATTAACACAGGTCTTCGATGTGAGGGATTCAACTTTTACCATGTTTACTGCATGTTGCATGGTCAATATCTGTGGTTTACATGCAGTTGAAAATTATCCAAGACATATTAAGATAACAGACCACCACAGACAGACCACTAGGAACATGAATAGAGTAAGATGTGTAAATTAAATATGTCATCATAACTCAGCAGGTAGCTCTCACCAGACAACACACTGAGATACTGGACTCCTACAAAGCATGTATGGTACCCGGTGTGTCTGCCCACATGATCCCATAGCCTGCCAAGATAAGTGTTCTAGTGAAGAGAACCAGCAAAACTTCCTAGTCAAGATTCAGAAAAATTATTTTCCTAAAACATATACCTATTTTACCTTAACATGCAAAATCAACACAATATTTCTGATATCTGCACAGGCCAATTTTAGTATTTCTGTTTGTCATAACCATTTTGATCAATTTTTTGCAACATTTTTACAAGTTTCCGTGTTCTTCATGAATTACTTATAGAAACAACAGAAAACAGAACCCAAGCAATAAGTGCTGGGTTGCCGTTAAAGCGATGTGACCGGCACAACAGTGACGTAGAAAGCACAACAGTAACCGGCACGCGCAACAGTGACGTAGTTGAGGGAAAGATCTGCGGAGAGGATAGACTATGCCATAGTCGATTTTTGATAAATAAAAGCATGTTATTAATGTTAATCATGATGAAAGCATTCAGTTGAACTCGAAATTTATTACATCATAATGTCATAAATTAATGTTCAGTTGAACTCGAAATTTATTACATCATAATGTCATATTGTTGTATTGGCACTTCAATACTGAACAATTCAATTTCAATTTAAACGGGATTTTGAACGGGCAAAGTCCCTAACACTCACACTGTCAATCATACTTGTTTATCAATCAAATTTAACCGCAAGCAAATACAAGACGCGCTCATGCACTTACTGACGCGTTCATGCAATTACACAACAAAACGGCCGCATACTTGTGTACCATGTAGTTATTAATGGTAATGACAGGTACCCGGAGGATTTAAACCATAACGAGATCTGGGCGACCAATCACAAGCCAGATCCATTTAAAGATGCATTACATCATGGCCAATTTTAGTAGGTCAGATTTCCGACAATCTCATCCATAGAAGCTCATAGACAGCCGTGTTAAGCATGTAAACCGCAATCCAAAGTCAGTAGTCCACTTGGGAAGCTAACAAACAGAGGGAGTAGGGTGACTGAAAAGATCAGATGTAAAAATCTATCAATTGTGCACACATTAATTAAATCAGAGTTTTAAGCTTAAATACAATATCCAGAGTATGCACTATGGGTTGGTACAATTTGTGACCCTAATTCTCATACCCGACTTTTCATACCCCACTTGACCCGACTTTTTTTCGTTACAATAAATCTGTTTAAATATTTCAATGAATACTAAATAAAGTGTAAATGAAGTCTACCAAATTGACATGGCTAAATCAGTGTGATTAGTGAAAAATCATATTTTCAAAGATATTGTTTATAAACCTCGCTCTTCCTCGTTCGCTGCCATAATCTCCAAACCAGTCGTTTGTAAGCTGTCGCATTAAGGTGGTATTTGAGGCATTTTGGAAGTGCTCTATGCATGTTAAAAATGATAGACTAAATGAGTAGGGCAAAGAACACTGATCAATACGCCTTGCGTTTTTAGCTAATCAGACATGGTTTTTATAATAGGCCTACACACAATTATATCTTTGCATTGTATTATTTGTTATCAATAATTAATGAACCAATATGACTCGAAAGTGCTCATTAATATTCAATAACATTTTTATTTAATAGAATACTGGTTTCAAAGTTGGTCAAAGTGTTCCTAATGACTTCCAGATAATTAATTAGTTAGCTGCTCTACTTTGCATAATTAATTTTTCTATTCAAAAGCTGAGAGGGTAGTATTTGCATTTATTGAGAACATTTTGATAAGATTGTTGGTTAAAAATGATAATATACCTAATTAAAATGAACATATCTAATCAAAATGAAATAGTTACGGGATCAAAAATAGGGATTCTATTTTATTCAGAAAATGAATAGTGTGAAATTAAAGTGAACGCTTCTTTAGTTTCTGTTGACTATTTAGAAGCCGACGGGGCAACTATTAAAGTTTAAGCTACTTAGACTATTTGCACTTGAATGAAAACATCCATTAGTTCATTCTGTTGAATGCTAATAATGAGTCTCCCCCATGTTTCTACCCCGGGTTTCTACTTTTCATGTTACTCTGGTTATTCGTTACCGAAAGTATTTACACCTAAATGATAAAATACTTTTATTTTGAATGCCAATATAAATGTACCTCCCCATGCATGCTTAGAATTTTTATGTCGCTCTGGTTATTAAAGGTACTTTAGTTTCCGTCTTAGAGATGTGGCGACCACACTATTAACTCAAAATGAAAATAAAATCTTCCGAAAGTAATAAAATATCTATATTAAAAGAGTATACTATTAATTAAAAAGTTAGGCCTAAAACGAATTAGACCTAGTCAAACAAATAAAACTCAAATAATTTATTTTTAAATTACATACCTAAAAATCTTCTGAAAGTCACAAAAGGTTTTGTCTCAGCCATTTATTAATTTCTAGAATAAGCCTCAAATACCACCTTAAGATCTACGCATGACGACATCATAAACTTATTTTTTATTGTCATTGCATGCAGTTAGCCCTATTTAACTATTTTACTGCTAGCAACATTTGGCATTTATTTAACATTGACTTCAACGTATACAGCTGTATAGGGCTACCACCACACCAAGTTCAACCAAGTTTATATAGCAGATAAAGGGCAACCAGTTATTGACTTTTCTCCTGGTAATTGGTCAATAAGCAAACACTCATGGTGTGCTCATGGTCTGAGCAAATAAGTCCGGGTGATTTGTATTGCACAGGGCTCAAAACTCATCAATGCTAATTATATCTCAATATCGCTGAACGAGGCTTTGAAATTTGCGTTAAAAAATGCTTGAAAATGCTGTTTTTTAATCGGTAATAAAGGAAATGTGTATGGGATTTGTTCAATATTTGATTACCTACTGAATACACTGCGAATATCTCACAAAACTTAAAAAATAAGTCGGGTCAGGTGGTGTATGAAAAGTGGGGTATGAGAAGTAGGGTCACAAATTGTACCAACCCATGCACTATGGGCAAGTGGACTACGGTGTAGTCTACGGAGAGGACAACATACCTCCCGAAGTGCTGAAGAGATGCAACCTAGATGACATTAGGTTTCTGCAATGAGAAGAAACCGGATCAATGGTCCATTCTTAATATTATTCCTATCCCAAAAACAGGAGATCTTAGTTCAGAAAACAACTATCGTGATATCAGTCTAACCTCCATCGTAGCCAAGATCTACAACAGAATGATACTTAATAGGATCAGACCTGAAATTGACAAGCATCTGAGAACAAATCAGAATGAATTTAGAGTTGGTAGAACGACTGTTGGACACATCCTTGCACTACGTAGGCTGATTAAAGAGGTAAAGGCGCATAACCTACCAGCGATAATAACATTCAGCGACTTTCGACACCATCCATAGAGATACCAAGATACTCCATGCCTATAGTATTCCGTATAATATCGAATTGATTAATTCGAATTAAACAATTCATTGATGTTAGCACTGGGTAGTAGCCATTACTGCCAGTAGACAGGAAGTCTAGAAAGTTGACCTCAACGCTGTAGGTGGTCTTCCTGTACTTTTGAATGGGACAGCAGCAACCTTGGGCATGTTTTAGACCAACATTTTGGATTTTTCAGATTTTAGAGAGCATAACAAGACTATCCGTCGATGGATTTTTATTTCCGTCGGTTGATATTTTTAAAATTAAGTTTTTCATAACATATTAAAAAGGCAGAGACCCCTAATGTATAATAAATTAGCTAGGTAAGTTTTGAGTAACCTTGATGAAAATTATCAAAAAAGTGCCTATTCAATTGTGTGGATACGGTCCATCACCTTGGTAGTCTTGTAACATGTCTAATGGCGCTGCCCATGGCCACTCGATGAATTGTTTAATTCGAATTAATCAATTCGATATTGAAGCTATTGGCAAAATGTACCAAAACACAAAAGCCAAAGTAATATCACCAGATGGCGAGACAGAATTGTTTGAAATCTTAGCAGGAGTACTTCAGGGGGATACCCTCGCCCCATACCTGTTTGTGATTGTCCTCGACTTTGCACTGAGAAGAGCTATTGGTGAAAATTAAGAGGAGCTAGGATTCATCTGGAAAAGAGTCGAAGTAGGAGAGTTGGCCCAGTCGTGGTGACAGACTTTGATTTTGCTAACAAGAACTGCTTCATCAGTGTTCATAGAGTGGAGACTTCAACTGGTAAAGTGGGCCTGAAGATGAATGGAACTAAAACAAAGTATTATGTCCTACAACAACAGGAGAGCAAGCATCACAACAAATGAGGGTGTAGTACTGGTGGAGGTAGATGACTTCAAATACCTAGCGGCTTGGATGAAAAGCACAGAAAGGGATGTAAAGTTACGCAAAGCAGCAGCATGGAGGGCGTGCAGTAAACTTAAGAAAATCTGGAGGTCAACTCTTACCAGGAGTTTCAAACTTCGAATCTTTGCTGCAACAGTGGAGTCGGTGAATCTTGCAAAGGGTATGGATGGCTGTTACATCCGCATGCCAAGACTGTTCTGAATGTGCATTGGAAGGAACATAATGTTAAATGCAGACCTATATGGCGATCTTAAGCAACAAGATCAGGGAAAGAAGAACCGGTTTGCTGGCCACTGTTCCAGAATTCAGGAGCCCGTATCAAAAATGCTTCATTGGATATCCAAGCACGGGAGGCGGAAACCTGGAAGACTTACTCTGACCTACATACATCGACATTCTGGAAGATGACACTGGACTGGAGGCAGCAGATGTCAAGACAGCAATGGAGGACAGGAAGTTATGGAAAGCCATCACAGTTCGAGGACACCACTCGAATTAAGTAAGTAAGAATTTTGAGGTGGTGGGTCTTTGGGAGCTGACAGCGCACCGATAACAGGGGGTCTTTTGGGGGCTGCGGACAAGTAAAATGGGGACTTTTGGAACTGCGAAGAGTCAAAATCAAGGGTCTTTCTTGGCTTTTTGGTTGAAAATTGCTTGAAAAAAACCCCCCAGAAATATGATGAATGATCAATATTTGGGTCTTTTAGAGCTGAAATTATTAAAATCAAGGGTCTTTTGGAGCTCTATTTTGGTCAAATATAGGGGGTCTTTCGGAGCTGCGAAATCCCAAAAGAGGGTCTTTACGGGGGAGCATACCCGTATGGTCATAAGTTGTGTTTTAACACAAAAGTGCCCCCGGGGCACACCCCCAAATCACAACGCGCGCGATGAGTTCCGGTAATGATCTTTTTACATGTAGTATTTCTGGCCTTTCTGTGGACTTGTTGAAGGAATAAGAGAAACATGTTAGGCCCCTATAGCTTAAATAAATTTTTTAGACCTACATGAACTTGGATCACCTAAAAAGTTGCATGACACAATGTTTGAGTAAAGTAGGCCCTAGGATTGAATAAAAATTAATTCCTTTAAAAAGGAATGGGCGCCCAATGGGAGCTTTAATGTGATGTGCTGAAATCCGGGGGGGGGGGGCACTCCCACGTTGGAGGTGACACTCATGTAGGGCTGTTAAGACCCCCCCTTTTCACCATCGCTGCCACTTAAACGTATTCGTATAATGTCGAATACTTTGAAATTTCACTCCTGTATAAGCGGCCATTTTGGATTAATGCAAATTAGGCACTGTTCCACTACTTTTTCCACTACGATTTTGGGGACTTGATGTGTTATTCAATATGCTTTTCTGAAATGAATGGTGATTAAATAGATTCTGTTGCAATTAGTGATGGGTTAACCGGTAAACCCCTTATTTTTCTAAATTTGATTAGTTTAACAATTTACTGCCAAAAGAGATTATCGGAAACAAATACTATATACAACATAAATTTTTCAGACAGAGTTAAACAAATAACACAGGTATTGAAATTCATTATCAACACAATCTTCAAAGCGAAATAAAACTGCATTTATAGATCAGTCCGAATTCCATGCAACCACGGACTTCACTATTAATAATCCGTACCGAAATGTTAATGAAATTCAATACCGGCTATTAAAGCGACATCATTTTCTAAACAAACAATATTTGCTTACCGAAAACACTCTTGTTCTCCAGGTTAACTTTCATCACCGTTATTATCCGAACAACATTTGACAAAGTTATAATCCAAGTTAGGTTCATCAATCAGAGACCGCGTGAGTCTCGCTAAAGCTCACTATTAAAACCACTCTGTGTGCATGCATTCCACGTAACTTGATGACGCAATCAGCCTAAGTCATATATACCCAGGGAATTGCTGCCCGGGCAGCCAAACCTCAATAGCTACATGTCGGTGATCGTGTGCGTGGCATGCGAGGGCCCCGGTTCGAATCCCGGGGTACCAAGTGACTTCTTTCTTCACCTTCTCTCCTTTTTCGTTTCTTCTTTCCCTACCGATAGCAAAAAAACCACGGGTAGGATTAGGGTTAATTGACATGTTTTTCCTAGATTTAGGCCTCCTTAATGGCTAAATAATTGTTTGCTTGCATCCGCTGTAAGTCCGGTTCTTACTCCACATCGCAGCGCGATGCGATGCTGCGATGCTGCGATGCTATAAAAACTGTAATCTGAGCCAGGTTTCTACGAGCTCAGCGGTGAAAATTCTCATCGCGCGGTGGAAATTTCGGTCCGCGAAAAATTTAAACAATGTTCAACTTTATAGCATCGCGCTGCGATATCGCAGCCTTGCACGCTTGTGATTGGCTGCTGGAAAATCATGGTCGCCAGAATGACCATAAAAGGAGATGCAGACCCCACATGCTTTTAAAACCTCGCAGCATTTTAATTTCATCGCGCGATGCTGCGAGGTTTTAAAAGCATCGCAGCATCGCATCGCGCTGCGATGTGGAGTAAAGCCCGATCCTTATGTCAATGTTTACAACCTTGTAAAAAATATGGGGTCATTGTGCGACCTTTTTCTTGAATGGAAACTTTGGGTGAGTGCCGAAACAGTGCCACAGAAACCTCGAACATTGAATTTCTAGTTCTTCTAGTTCGATATGGCTTCAAAATTCTTTCTTTGTTTTTTCAAAATTTGAAAATTGAAAAAGTAGATGGATATTTCAGTTCTGGGACTCATTATGCAGACAAGCTTGCATAATGACATGCAGAAGTCCGCACGTTGCATAGTATTCTAGACGGTAACTCAAAGACTTGAAAATATGTATTCTAGCCCCGGATTCTAACGAGGTTTGCTGAATCCCGGGCTGAATCCAATATCAAGTTAATTATCCAACACAAGTGGCAATAAAGAAATAAAACCACCGGGTAAAACCATCAGGTTGTAAATATCCAGACACGGTAAATAAGTTCCATGCGTACTCCAATTCAAATGCAGCGTGTGGCTAATCCAAAGTGTTAAGTTTCGTCCCCAGGGACTCCCCACGAGTCTTCCCGCCGAGGTTTTACGGAGAAGTGTAGCTGGCACGCTCGGTGGAATTACTGGAAATACCTTGCGTTGAGGGAATTGAGCCTTGATTGCTTTCTTGAGTTCAGTGTGTTTTTGTTCCGCAGGAACTATGTGCCCAGACTGATCAAAACACCCAGTACCAGTTCTTGGCATATCCTGTTTGTAAAACTTGGAGAAAATCCATATCTTCAATATGAAAAGTAACAATTTTCCATTTATCGTCGGCTTTTCATCCCAGCTACATACACTGTAAGTACATATCATTAGATTTATAAAGTTTACTTTGAGGACTGTCGAATATCAAAAATATCAATTTTTAATCATTTGCCATAAAATGTGTATTATATATCGCGAATTTCAATCAAATCAAGGACATTCTTCGTATTCAGAATGCAATTCGATATATCTGCTGTGCTCTCATGTCCCACAAAAATTACTGTCCAAACGTTTATCCCCAGCCCTAAAGTTCAACTTCATAATAATTCTTGGTCTGATCCCCGTTCACTTTTTTAGGTTCAGGACACCTAAACACCAAGTTTCAAAGTGACACGAAGTGTCAAGTGTTCTTATAACATGATTAACACGATTTCAAAAATATTGGTTGATACGTTGTTTTACACCTGGTACAGATATACAGGGCTTGTCTTGGCAAGAGGGACAACATATTGTACTTACCAGCTGTAGGTGGGCAGGTAGTAAGAGCATTGTGAAATCCCAAGTAATGATGGCGAACACGGGTAAGAATGTTGATGCCATTCCTGTACATTTAACCACTGTAGATGGGAGGATGGTGGCAATAAGACCTGGCTCTGAATCCCAAACGACTTTAGCCAAACTGGTTATTGCAGATAGTGTCATCATACAGAAAGAAGCAAACAAAATGGATGAAGAGAGAGATCTTACCTTTAAAGGCAATTTTGCCAATCCGAGGAATCAGATGGTTTGGAAAGACATCGGTTTGTTGTCCATATTATAGCAGAGGGCTTTAAGTGTAGTTTTTGTTATGTACAATTTGGTTTATTAGAAGAGCTAAAGAGACACAAATGTAATCAGTTCAGGTGTTTCTTTTGTCATTTGCTTTTCTATTCAGAAGATGAGTTGAAGAGACATAATACTGTGAAAGTGTCAGCCCTACACCTATATTCATTTCATATTGAAGTGCTCCCCAGGCAATATTTGAATACCTGGCTGAAGCCTTTTTTATTATTTTATTTAAAAGATGTCCCATCAATATGTGCCAAAAATCGTTTGCCTCCTTTTCGGTTTGCCACAAATCGATTCCCCCAACTTTCGGCTTGCCAAAAAATCCACCCTATTTAAATTTTACCAATGCACAGCCAATATCATTACCGGTCATAGTATTTAGGTATTGTTTAGTATCATTTAATATCCGAATTAGGGCTACATAAGCAATGATTATTTCCCGAAGTCGCGAGCAAGATGTTCAGAAAAGCTCAGAAAGTCGCACAAAGAACTAACGAGTTCTTGTATCCCATAGACAGATAAAAACTTGTAGTTCAACCAGTCACTCAAAAATCGAGTTCGACCTTTTAAAGTCGCCGAATTGGGTTACAAAATCGCGGGTTTAGTAACACTGGGCACTGTGCACTGGGTAAGTTGAGTACTGATATTTATGCTAGTTGCCTGGTTGGTCATCTGGTACACAACCACAGTGGATACTCTCTCATAGTGACGGATCTCCAGCATTATTTTGTAGCAGTTGATGGCATGCTGCACCTGTCACGACAATTATAGGCACCAACTGACAGTTTGCAAATATATTATATTAATAACAATTCATTTTGAAAAAGATAAGCAGCAAAGCAAAGTATCAGCACTGTTTGTTATTTTTGTTCACCTCTGCTCATGATATATCTTACAAACATTAGAGAGAAAAATTCCAGGAATTCTATAACTGTAATCAAGCTCATTCCACAGAGCAAACCAAGAGTTCCACCGACATCACCTATATTAAAAGACAAACGAAATATAAATTGACCTTAATATAATTATTATTTCATTGTTTTTCACTATAATACTTGACACCTTATTTGTTTCATCTTGAGAGATGAACAACATAAACATCTCAAGAAAAGAAAGTCCTCACTTATTTCAGTGGTCATAATATTTAATAGAAATGATTGAAAGTTTAATGATTGAATGAAATAGTTACAACGTCTATTACTGTGTACATACTTACGCTTATATGAATGACAACCATGCATAATGGTCATCTCCAAATTGAAAAGACCGCGGTCAGTGCGGGATCTTAGGCCCCATCCATAGGCTGTTCCTTGTGGTGTGTGCCCTTGTTCCGTGTTCACTTTTTCCCATGTGACCTGCCACACAGACAACTGAACCTTTGCGGCCGCTACGGCCACTAAGCAAAACAAAGGTTCGTTGTCTGTGTGGAAGGTCACATGGGAACAAGTGAACACGGAACAAGGGCACACGCCACAAGGGAACAGCCTATGGATACGGGGCCTTACTGTTCCTGATCAATGACACGCTGATTAATCTCACACCGCATATTCTTTTTAAATTAGCAACTTTTCAAATCGCACCAATTTTCATTCCATCTGATCACGATTTCTCGATCATTCGATTTCTGTCATTACATTCCAGGAAACACAAAACGTTTTACTGAAAATGTTATATGTGACCGTACACCACGAATGAGCCGTAAATGTCCTCAATTGTATTCTGAGTTACAGTGTAAAATGGGCATGAAGGTCGTATTCATAGGTACCTCAATTTGGTGCTACGTGTACCTCATTTAATGAGATACACGTAGCACCAAATTGAAATACCTATGAATATGACCTTCATGCCCATTTTACACTGTAACTCAGAATACAATTGAGGACATTTACGGCTCATTCGTGGTGTACGGTCACATATAACTGAAGACCGAAATAAAAATACTAGTTTGCATCTGACGTCAGGACAAAGGTGCGCGGGGAGTGGTTGCTAACCTAGGCAGTACGGCATTTTTGGTCTGGTTGTCAAGACGTCATACGCAAACTAGTCTTTTAAAATTCGGGTTTCAATTATAGTGTCGGGTTATATAAAGGGTTTAAAACGTTTTAATAACATTCATATAACATTTTTCAAAACTTAATGCATAACATAATGCTATTAAAGGATGGTGACCTGATATATTTGGAAAATCAATTTTTTTAAAACTTATGTATAACATAAACTGTTGTCCCTTTCAAGCATTCATGCAAAAAAAATCATGTAAATGTTCATTGTAAATGCGACTAATTCTTCATGGAATTACTGACATTTAATACAGCGTAAAACTGGTAGTCTACAGTGTTTTTATTAACGATAATCATCATGATCATGTAATAGATATCAAATGAAAGATGCTCTTTTTCTCATTAACATACTGAAATTAGGAGTTCCAAGTCGGTGTATTTCCGAAGATATCATCACAACACTGCTGAATTAGTCAAAAAGATGGTATACCACATTTGAGACTAATTCGACAGTTTTTTGACGATTTCTTCGGAAATATACCGATTTGGAACGTCTAATTTCAAAATGTTAATGAGAAAAATATGAGCTTTCACCTGATACCAAAATCTGCATTTTGATAGGTTTAAGTTGGGGATGAGGCTGTCAATCAGGTCACCCACCTTTAAGAGTTGACCAAATATTTTGGAAAAACTGTTTGCCATAAAATATTTTACAATAACATTTTGACAACATTTTTAAAATGTTGTTTGCAGTAGGTTTTTTTTCATATAAAGTGTTTTTCAAATGTTTTTATGACCTTTATATAACCCAACATTTAAATGTTATTAAAACGTTTTGACCAAAACATTAATAACATGTTTATAACGCTTTAAAACAGTTTTGTGTTTGCTGGGATACTGCCCACCCCACACGTGTTGTAGCCTACTTACTTCCCAGACTAGCTAAATCATATGAAGGAAACTGCTCCACGTTCGTGTAGCTAAGCTCTGCGTAATAGATTTTCATTCGGAGGAGATTTTCCCTGAAATTAAAATTATTATATGTGACTGGACGCGGCGAATCAGCCGTAAAGTCGGCCCCGGTCAATTTATTTTTTATTTCGTGTTTAGAAAATATATACCATAGGCTTTAAAATGGTATATCATTTGACTTCAAACGATATCCAAAAGCGGGGTTATGATTTGTTGAACTCTGTTCCTTCGACAAAATTGTATTTTTTATCGGTTCTACATGTGTCTCTTTTTCTACATTTCTGGTAATAAATATCCAACAGTCATAGTTGGCGGTCATTTCAAATCATCCCCAAGTCAACGAGGTTCAGGAATATCCTCTTATTGTTCATTGTTGATTATACATACCTAGACAAAATAGACCTACAATGCTTTGTTATCTACCACTTGAACAGGATTTAGCCAAAGCAAACAAAGACAAGAACTATTCCATAGAAATAGGTAGAAGCTTATTATCCTCTTCAGCAGTAGTATTATTGATTGATTTAAACAGCGTTTGATAAGATACTTGTCGCAACGAATTGATACACCTATGAATACGACCTTCACATACATTTTACACTTTAACTCAGAATACAATTTGCCGAGTTTACGGCTGATTCGCCGCGTCCACTCACATATACAATTACAATTACATTTCTTTAAGAAATAACAAACCACCCTCAAAACGACTTGCCATTTCCATTATTTTTGTCGGAAATTTTATACCCTGTATTTGGAGCTTGTGATGGGAGAGAACACATACAACATGAATCAACCAGCTTCCAAATGCAACTAACATAATATTATAAGCTTAAATACAATTTACCGGATATTTTAGAAATATAACATAATACAAATTTAAACAACAGGCCTATAAAACATTTAATGGTGAATACTTTGTTTTATATAAAGGGCTACGGGAAAATGTTTACCCAGCTTTCCCAATATTTATTGAGCCGTTTCTTGTTTCTTGGTTGTTGTTGTTGTTTTTTTTTGCTTTTTTGGCAGAATACTAATGCATCAGTTGTTCTAGAAAAAAGTTTCTATTTGCTTGAGGAAAGCACCAAAAACTTATACCAAACTTATCTTCGAAAAAATAGAACCGCAACAGCAACTAATCATTTCGATGTTCCTTCTTCTTTTTTTGTTGTTGTAATTTTGTCTTTTTGGTTTTGTTGTTTACATTGAAACGGTAAATAAAACATATGAAGACAAAAAAATATATGTGAAATATGCCGGGGTTATTTCAAAATGATTATCAGTTACACACGGTTATTTGCCTTGTGCTGGATGGTGAACATGTTTGGCAGTTGCGGATGAGGGCTGAGGGATTCAGGCTATTTACGTAGCTCGAGCGTGCGCATTGATCGCGTGATGACCTTTTTTTTTGTCTCATTCGCACAGGACTTCGAGGAGTATCGAAATGATCAATCACCGAAGCCCTACTACGAGTAAGGTGTTAATTTGTTAATCTTTATTATTCTTTTACTAAAATACCTCTGTGAAGTCCTATTCGGATAGACCGGATAAATTTCTTTTATATCTAATGATGCTGGTAGTCCAGGCCAATAGCTAAATGACAAACGCCCTTCGTAAGTTTCAGATGAACACGGTATGTTACAATTACAGTTGATGTTACTAGTGGTCTTGGTAAACTGTTCTAGAAGTGAAAGAAAACCAACGAAAGGCCATATACATCAATGAAAAGTGGAGCGTGATAATAATATCATGCGCGTATTTTTTGGGGGGGCTTTGGGGCGCCAGCCCCCGGGGTAAAAGCAGGGGGCGGCCAAAATGAAGGGGCGGCGGAAGAAGAAGGGCGGCAAAAACAATGGCGTCAAAAACGTAGGGGCGGCAAAAAATAATTAGTTAATAAAAAAAGGGCGGAAAAATTTTAAAAAGCATAAACATTTTTTGAAAAAATGGTACTATACATCAAAATGTGCTGCTTTTAGGGCGCTAGCGCCTGAAACCTTTTTTTTTTTGCTCTTCACTTTTTCAAACGACCGAGAAAATAATTGGGTCAACCTTTTCGGGCTGTTGAGGAAGGGGCGGCAAAATTGAATTTTCTTCAGCCCCCCCGGGGTTGGGGCGGCCACGGTACGCCACTGGATATGAAGACCATGCAGAGGAAGTATTAATATTTAGGAGGGGGTCGTGCATATTTCGTTCTGCTTGGACTTTGAGGGCGCAAAACATTGTCAATTTAAGATATTTTAGCCCAAAATGAAGGTGAATTTTGGTATTTGATGAACCAGTGCGCCCTCCGCGTGTGCAATTTTACCATATTCTGGCCAAAACAATTTTCCTGGCTGAAAAGGAAGATGTGCATGATAACCATTGCTTTATTTTTTCTTCTAATAGGATATTTAGGGTGGACGGTCCTCCCATGAAAAAAAAGCGGGGGAGGAGACATGTCCCCTGCGTCGTCCCCCCTCCGCTTCAGCCGCATATAACGAAGCCGTTATTAAACAGGAAGATTATAGAGTAACTTCTACGATAAACGTGTGCAATTTGCGGATCTATAATTATAATAAACATCGGTTTACAATTGCTTCTTTGTTTGTTTGTTAATTTGTAAAGTAAGCTCTGTAATTTAAGACATATCGAGTTAGCATGGTTAGTGGGAGATACCTACTATTTTGCGGAATCGTACAATTAAATAATTCTTCGGGACTGCATTCTGTTTCAGACGACTCTGAAAAATAAATTAAAAACGCAAAGATGATAATAAAGCATATTAACAGAAACTTATAGAAATCGTACCGCTTCATCATTCAAAAATTGCTTCAGAACTGAAACCAATATTTTGTTCAGAGTGAGACGTTCAATATTAATTGTGTGAAAACTGTTACGGAAACTTCTATTTGAATTTCTTTGTCAAGAACAAAGGAAAAACCTGTCTCATACGTTGGTCTTGAGCAGATGATCGAATGTGTGGCTTATAAAGAATGTCCCCTTGTCTCTGTTCATAGTGTTGTCCCCTCTCTTGCGAATCCATACTGATCCTTGATCCTGCGGTTTTATTTCCTATTGATAAGCTGTCCCAGTCTTTGTCTCTCACCAATGTATGATGGGGGGGGTTGGGTCTATGAATTAGTATGGATTCGCAACAGAGTAGACAACACCGTGAACATGAGAAAAAGTTGGAGGACATCTCCCATTCACCCATGTGTGGTGAATTGATTACGTAATAATCACACACTCAGGGGTATGGGCCAACTGCACGTATCTACTCCTTTCGAAAGCCGATCTTGCAAAACAAATGCATTCAGGCCAAAATCACAATTAATATTGATTTGAATATGTTATCTCCATATTTCATGCACAAAAATTAAAGGTACCGATGTAATTTCAACCAAGCATTTTAATGTTTCGTAGTGAATCAAGGCCCGATGATTCCATTGACAATACATATACTATGCAAGTAGCGTTGACATGTAACATTTTGAAGGCTGTGGATGGCGGCGTGCTACCATTCATACTACAGTTCCTTCATAAAAATATTAAACTCACACGATAGTATCGACCATAAGGTATATTCGAGCCAAATTTGGACACTCTCCGGGTATTTTCCCTTCATGTACCATGCAATATTCATAAATATTGGTCGGACACCACTATAATGCCCATATTTGGCGAACATGCCAATAGAGCTCCAGTTGTATTGGCTGTGGACCACAGCAGTAGGCGCAACACGACACATGTTTCTAGAATCCCTATAGAATATGATTAATTTTAATGCTAATTTATTGCACTTGCTCAAGTATGAGGGTTTTCAATGAAATATTTTTGTGTCAAAACTGAAACATCCTTTGTATAAAAGATTATATGAATACCAAGTGTACATCATATATAACGATTTGTGATACTCAATCGCGGCCGCACAATGTTTCTGCTTTAGAAGGTAGAGGATTTTTAATGTTATTTTACACAGCCCAAATTTCTTTGAATTGAGTGAAAATGAAGACTGAAGATGATGTAAATTCTATGTAAAATGACATAGAAATACTCGTAGAACTCCGCTAAAGATAAATATTTCGTTTTTATGGTAATCTAATCTTCTATTTACTGAAATTAACTTAGGAATTCTATGTGGATGTTTCGCATAAAGTATAAAAAACCACCATCTTTCTACATTATTCCCCGTCAGATATCGGAGTTTAGATTTTCTCGTGGCAATCCAATTCTTAGTCTCGCGCCCACACTCCATGGTCTGTTACGAACGAAGAGTGTTAGGATTGACAGAAATCGGCTGTGAAGGAGACTAGCCAATATAGTAAAACTCTTTTGTAATGACGGTCGAACATATTTTCATTCAACCAAAGGGACAATACGCTATAGAATCAGTATAATTGTTGGCTAGCTGTTTGTCAGAACTTACAAGACAGCTCAAGACGTGACTTGGAGATGTTTTTGTATGTAAAAAGAGACACATATAGGAGCCGACAAGTGCCTCATTTTGTAAGTTGTACCCAACTGTACATAATGTAAACGCATAAAGTAAAAATCGACACGAATGACAGGAGAGATTATCCTTGTTATATCATGTGAGGGCTGGTGATATATTGTTCCTTTTTATTAAAAACCTCGCGTCGAGGTTTTGCCAAGTTTTAAAAATAACGGTTACTTAATGAAATAACGGTTAGTTCATGAAAAAGAAGAAGTGAAATTTAGCAAAACGCGACGAGGTTTATTTGCCCGTAAGAGAGCTCTATTGTTCCGCTATTGTATCCGCTATTGTATCCACTATTGTATTCTATTCATAAAAGCTACTGCAAGAATCGCGGCAATCCCTGATATTGCTGGTGTCTACCGCCGGCGTTTCGTATGTATTAACATTCAAAATGATCCGATACTCTTTCATTTATAGACTTATTCCCACCTTTTATATAATATTCAGAAATTGCAATTATGAAAACTATAAACTTTGAAAGTGAAAATATATTACCATCGAAAATATATCATACTTAAATTCTATAGAATCTATAGAGGCATTGCATGTGACGTATCATCCCGTAAATATGGCAGACTACTCAAATGCATTCAACAAAAGCATGATTGCAATCTACCGTGACAGTTCGTCTCACACACATAACCCTGCACTACGATCAAATAGGTTGTGACAACATTTGATTGAATGGACTGTACTCCGCCATAACTACGGTGAAGGACACCGGTTCAAATTCTTTGTTTGGAGCCAATCAATAATTTCATGCAGGGCCTCTATAGATACCCAACCCAGAAGTGCCCATTTATTTTCTAATTTTTTGTAATCGCGCCCAAATATCCCCGCAAATATCTTATACACGGTTTTATTGATTCATTTTGCGCATTTCAAAAGTTAGAAGTCGTCAAAAATGGCAACATCCATTGATAGCAATGGTTGAGTAAACATTGTCTAAACACTGGATAAAAAGACAGCTTTGTACTACAGAGAAGATGTGAGGAAAAGGAGATAGATCCAGCTATCCTCAAACAAAATATGTGTGCTGCCGCTCATTCAAAAGCAATCACGCTATTCAGGTTTAACAATAAAATACAATAAAGGGGTTCGAACCCATAATGGGTGTGATACACAACTTGCTGCTTAATAGTTTTAGGGAAACGTCAGTGTCTGTATATCATCATACTATGCATACCATGCATGCAGACCCTAACATCCAGTTATATTTCAAATAAAATATGACCGAAGTTCCATGGCAAATTATAATTTCTGACGCTTGTTGACTCTTTCAATACGATTTATGATAAAGACTATTTTCAATTATCAAAATATCTTTATTAGGTTTGCAGGAAATGACAGGAAAATACATATATAAACTATAGGTTTCATCTAATATTTTTTTTAATAATTCTTTTACTCCATGCAGCTGATTGGGGTGGTTACGGGTCGTTTAAAAACCACTAACCGCGAAATGAGGATATAGAACATAGGCCCCCGCAGGGCTACAAAAAACTGCTAACCGCAAAATATGGATATCCAACTAGTTTGCCCCTCGAAGCTGTAAAAAACCACTCATCGCGAAATATGGATATCCAACTAGTTTACCCCGCAGGGCTACAAAGAACCACAAACCGCGAAATAACCAACTAGCCCCGCAGGGCTACAAAGAACCATAACCGCGAAATATGGATATCCAACTACTTCGCCTCGCATGGCTACAAAGAACCACTTACCGCGCAATATCTTTTACCTCAAAAAAGAATTAATATCTACCAAAACACGTTTCAAAACGTAAAAGGGGCCAAGTTTAAAAATCTTTCCTGTGTGGCTTTTCACCCTTTTTTAAACTTGGTCCCATTTATGAAAGTTTTTAAAGACCCATACGAAGTCATCTTTAGGCTATTTGTTTGTTTTCTTAGTTGTCAGTGTTCATTTTGTAGAGTAAATTAATTAATGTTCGTGCTTGATTGAAGTTTTTCCGTAAAGACGTCATAATGTATTTTGATTTAAGCAAAAGTAGCAAATACTCACTTTGTTAAATTCTTCATCGTCTTGTGCATTCCTGCGCCTTATGTACAGATGTAGGGCCTATAATATGTAACAGGTTGACAGACAGTCAATTTGCTAAGTATATATAATACTCTACTACTCTTTATGAACACGCAATATAATGAAACATAAACCTTCAACTGTTTTTGAAAATACATAGCCTACGTCATATTGCACCGCTTTTGAACAGTCTTAAACCTAATTGTTGCATGTAGAAATTAGGACTCATTCTTCATGTTATTACGGTACCACTTTACTGAATGGGACCAAGTTTAAAAAAGGGTGAAAAGCCACACAGGAAAGATTTTTTAAACTTGGCCCCTTTTTACGTTTTGAAACGTGTTTTGGTAGATTCAGTTTAGGGACAGTTGGGCTAGCTTTTTTATGTTTGACGTAGGGAGGAGTTGCCGTGGATGGCGATATGTAAATTGGGTGATGATGTCACAGCTCATTAGAGTTTGTCACTCGGTGTATGGTAACTTGTTGTAATGACAGAGACGAGGGGACATTCCAGGGGCGTAGGCAGCTTTCTTGGTCAGGAGGGGCAAAATTAAATTTCGGGGGCACAGACGAAACAACAAATGTCTTTAAAAAGACAATGCCACGGATGAAGACCATGTTTCATAATTTGCATTGATAGTCCATGATATGCTGGTAATTTGTTTTATGTGTAAATTAATTTCCGGATGGGACATTTGGGTATTTATTGGTAAATACCACCAAGGATATCGGAAATACAAATTTACTCTTAAAATGTGTGCTAAGTATATCTAATGCAGAATTGTATAACACAAATCTCCATGCATTTCAATCCAAGCAAGTTTCCTGACAATGCGACAATCAATATTCAGTTGACCTCAGATAAAAAATGTTCCCCACTGATGATAACACCCACCAAGTTTCATTACCGTCCAACAATCCAACAACAGACCTCAGATGACCTTGACATGACCTTGAATATGTTTGGTGCTTAATGGTGATCACATCCACCACATTTTATGAAATGCTCAATTAACCACATATGACATGACTTTAAATTGTTGGCGCTCCGATTGTAAATAACATCAAGTAAAGTTTCACGACAATCTATGACATTTTTCGCGATTACATCTACCATATTTCATGACAGTCCAAAAGGCCATCAATAATGGGACATGCACCCTTCAACAACAAACCAAACAGTAACTCCTATCCTAAAAGGTTCTGTCAACTCTCTAATTTATAACTCCAAAACTTTCCTGTCTTTTTTCATTTTCTGTCTTTTACCAATGTTTAATATAGTATTAATGTTAAATTGTATTTTCTATCTTTTATCAATGTTTAATAGTATTAAACATGTTTAAGAAGTACACTGTGACTTTTTCTAGTTTATAAATAGCTATAACTGATCGCATTAGATCAATTTAGGGGTCCTTTAGAGCTGAAATTAAGGGTCTTTCAGCGCGCTGTTTTGTTAAAATTCAGGGGTCTGTGGGAACTGCGCTGTCCAAAAGCTGGGGTTTCTCTTATATATCCGTATGGCCATTTAGTTAGGTGCCCCTCGAGCATTATTTCAAAAGGAAAGAGAGCACTGAATGTAGGAACATTATTTTAAAACAAACATGACAAAAGATCGTTAGACCTAATATAAACCATAGGCCATACAATTGTCTATGTACAAGCTTGTCAGATTAATGCCTACATATGATTATGTTAGTTGTATTTATAATCCACCAAAAAACGTTGACAACGTAAAGAAAGCAGCAAGTTCAAAAAGCCCCCACCTCGGCTCACTTTTTGAAACTTGGTCCCATTTGTAAAAGATACTGATTTAAACTTTGTCATAATTATCAACTTAAAACATTTCCAGAAGTGTTATGTATCTTTAATGTGCCGATGCGATATTAAGTTGTTAGCATTCTGGAACGATCAGAAAGGTTATTATGTTGTTCTTGGCCAATATCCTATGTATGTTTTGTTTTATAATAAGTAGGCATGTTAATGGCAATGATGCTATTGTTTAAACGTTAAAAACACCGATTTGCTGTTGATATTCAAAATGGGACCAAGATTCAAAAAGTGAGCCGAGGTGGGGGCTTTTTAAACTTGCTGCTTTCTTTACGTTGTCAACGTTTTTTGGTGGATTTTATTTCTTTTTATGAATGTAGCCAAGCAGCTTTAAGTTTGGAAAGTCATCGGGTTACGAAGTACTCCATAAAACGAATAAAACGAAACATAGATGTTTGAAATTATATGTTATCCTTGATTTATGACAGTAAATAATTTAATAAAACTTTATCAGCCGTTTATTTTTAAAACTTGCTGGTCACAGCTACCGCGTGACTGTAATGTTAATAGGGATACATATACATTTCAATAAACTTTATTCAAGGCAACTAAGAAAATGTAAATATGAACAACACATACCCAATGTTGACGATGCCAGCGAGACACAGAGTCAGTGCGATTTACTTCAAATTGAAGCTGAGAAATGCAAGGCTTATACTACGGAAGCGTCTAAGTGCCACGACTTAGCAAGATAATTATGTTTAATGATTGTAGTTTTTGTAGATTTGCGGGCAATCTAGTTGGATATCCAAATTTCGCGGTTGATAGTTCTTTGTAGATTTGCGGGCAATCTAGTTGGATTTCCTATTAAGCGGCGGTTGTTGGCGGTCTTTCGCGGTTTGTAGTTTTAATTTCCCTCATTCTTCAAGCCCTGCTCTCTATCGGGGGGTCCGTGTGTCTGTGGTGGGGACAGTCCCTCCTTTTAATAGGCATTTGGGTATTTTTGCCGCTTTGCTAATTTGCCTTTACGTAACTATGACTTTAGTGGCCTTCCATATTTGGTTGTATCTTTTTGGATACATTTTTGTCCCTGCTGGCCTTCCATACTATAATAATTTTTCACACCTATAGAGTGTATGCAATAAACCAACCAGAACGGTATAACAATTGAAATGACAGTCATGTTGGAATACAGTTCTACGATAGCTGAAGATGACAAAGGGACAGGTCTCTAGATCGATTCAACAACCATTCATACATATCACATGTTTTATTGTCCTATTATCATGCGAATCGCCCCGTGGTAGGACAGAACTAAAAATGAGAAAAATATTGGTAACATCTTGCTTTGATAAAAAAAAAATCATTATAGCACTGGATGATTAAAATTGTATTATCCTTGATTAATGACAATAAAATTATTGTTTAGTAAAATATTGAAAAAATAAGTTGGTCATCGGATTTCGAACTCGAGTCCCCGGATTAGGAGTTCAATGCCTTAACCATTACACCACGAGACTCGGCTGCGAAATAGCGTGTCGATGTACAATATTTATTATATGAATTGATGTGTCGTCCGAAAAGAACAAAAGAATTGTGAAAAACTTGATTTTTTGGCGAATGGGGTTCGGAATTTGTATGTACGGTATTTCAGAAATTGCTAGGGTATAATTGGAAGTGAATCTGAAAAAGTAGTGTGAAGGTGATAACCAGGTAGACCTGTAGCAGTGTCTAAAAATTCTGGATCAGTATGATTTGCAACTAATTTTCGCTATGAAATACCGCGTGAAATGGAAGCAAAAATATTTGTTTGTTACGAACAATGATTGACTGTAGGATTGGTGGCCCTTTTTGAATTAATGAGTTGTCAAGATATTACACCTGGGACTGTAAATAACATTTAGCATGGTTTTAGATACATTTTGTACCCAGCGAAAAATAACATCGAACAATAGAAGTCAAGTGTTTTAATGTTAGCTGTAAATATAGTCTCGCGGGAGCATCTGTTATTAGTCTTCTTTATCAGTCTTTTTTTTTAAAAACTTGCTGGTCACGGCTACCGCGTGACTCTAGTATAAGTCATAGAAAAATAGGAAAAACTTTATCATGTTTATTTCAAACCCGTTTTTTTTGGAAAGACAAAATTAATGTAAAAGAATCATTTGGTTCAATTACACTTTGAGGCTACTCTTAAGGGATCCAAAATGAGCGTTTATTGCGTTTCGACAGTATTTTTTTTTTTGACATTAGAGCACCTCAGACCTATCGAATTGCATTCTGAATACGAATCATGTCTTTCTGATATCAAATAATTTTCATTTGTTTAAAATCACAATATAATACAAATTTTATGACAAATTATAAAAATGTGATATTTTTCAAATTTTGATATATAACAGTCCTCGAAGTAAATTATATAAATCTAATGATATATTCTTAAAGTGTATGTAGCAGGGAGGAAAAGCCGACGGTCAATTGAAAATTTTGACCTTTCATATTGAAGATATGGATTTTTTCCCAAAAAGACCTATTTTTTTTTTTTTTTTTTTTTTAAAAAAATCCATATCTTTAATACGAAAGGTCAAAATTTTCAATTGATCGTCGGCTTTCATCCCACCTACATACACTTTAAGTATAAATCATCAGATTTATAAAGTTTACTTCAAGTACTGTTAAATATCAAAATATCAATTTTAATGATTTGCCATAAAATGTGTATTAAATTGCGAATTTCAAAAATCAAAATTATTTGATATCGGAATGACATTCTTCATATTCAGAATGCAATTCGATATGTCTGATGTGCTCTAATGTCCCAAAATAAATACTGTCCAAACGTTCATACCCCAGCCCTTAACCAGCCGAATCACATGAATGTTCTAATATCAGATGTTTTGCTTAAATCTTGTTGGACCAAGGTCATTTATAATTAATAAATAAATAAATTATTAAATTAATAAAATAATACAAAATTTATTTATTTACCTTCCTGTTTATAAGTACAAGTCAAATGGGGGTATATTTGTTCAATATTATAGCCTATGTGTATAAATTATGCCCATGTCATAACTATGCCCTAAAAACTTTATTTTGCATGGGATTTTTCCTGTTGAAAAGACAAAACTGATGTTTAAGATATCAATTATTTTATCAAAAACATTTTGAGTCCATTTTATCCATAAAACGATAAAGATGGAAGATTTACTGACTCCCACATGGTCCATACTAAGATTTTAATTCTATATACAATATTAGATATGTTATCAACATGTTCACAAACATTTCTTCAGAAAATATCATATTTTCATCAAAATGTTAACAATTTGAACGTGTTTGGTGTCAATCTGAACTGAAATGAAGTGATGCACCAGATTTTGTTGATAATAGCCAAATTTATCCACAAACAAAACACATATTAAGGGATCTAGAATGAGCATTTATTGCGTTTCGACAGTATTTTTGTGGGACATGAGATCACCTCAGACCTATCGAATTGCATTCTGAATACGAAGCATGTCTTTCTGATATCAAATAATTTTCATTTTTTGAAAATCACAATATAATACAAATTTCATGACAAATTATAAAAATTTGATATTTTTCAAATTTTGATATATAACAGTCCTCGAAGTAAATTATATACTTCTAATGATATATTCTTAAAGTGCATGTAGCTGGGAGGAAAAGCCGACGGTCAATTGAAAATTTTGACCTTTTATATTGAAGATATGGATTTTTTTCCCAAAAGACCTAATTTTTTTGGTGTTTTGGAAAAAAAATCCATATCTTCAATACGAAATGTCCAAATTTTCAATTGATCGTCGGTTTTTCATCCAACCTACATACACTTTAAGTATATATCATCAGATTTATAAAGTTTACTTCGAGTACTGTTAAATATCAAAAATATCCATTTTAATGATTTGCCATAAAATGTGTATTAAATTGCGAATTTCAAAAATCAAAATTATTTGATATCAGAAGGACATTCTTCGTATTCAGAATGCAATTCGATATGTCTGATGTGCTCTAATGTCCCAAAATAAATACTGTCCAAACGTTTATACCCCTTCCCTTAATATCTGCCTAAATTATTCTAGTTAAACAAAGTTATCCCTGCTACTCCTAATCTTCTATGTATACAGAACTGCTGGCGAAAATTGTTTATCTGGATCTCATGGAAGGTCATGGTCATCATGCATTAGATAAGATTAAACCCAATAGTCAGTGAATCCCATGGAGTGCATGCATGTGGTTGAATAGAATTCAGGACGAAGCATATAGGTACAAACATAGGAGCCAAGCTTGTCAACTAACATGAACTCAATTTCATGCATATGCAAATTAAGCAAATTCCCATGCTAATCTGGCAACAATAACAGTATGATCCTATGATGAGCCCAAATTAAAGACATGAATTCCACCAATATTGGGTGTAATAAATAAAGTAATTAAAACATAAGAGACACACATAGCACCCGAATGGGCTATTTTTTAAAGTCGAAATTCCGTATTATAGCCACTGCCGTGGCAAAAAAATTGCAGTTGCATCATACAATACATTATACCGGTTTTGTATTTAGAGAGGCTTTATTGGGGCGATGCGCGTGTAGCGCGCAAAAATTTGTATTTTGCACTATTTTTGCCCATGATTGGGACGAAAAGGGCTTTATTGTGACAATGTGCGCGCGCAGCGGGCAAACATTTTATATTTTACACTATTTTGGCCCATGATCGGGGTGATTTTTGGTGGAAAAGGGGCTCCTTGCCCCTTTTCTTTTCCTTTGCCCTCCAGATTTTCTCTTTTATTTTTTGTCAGAGGGGCACTTTTTTCTTTCATTTCTGTCAGGGGGCACTCTGCCCCCTTGCCACCCCCACTGGCTACGCTACTGGGACATTCTTTCCAAGTCACCTCTACGATCCTCTGCTCCAGGCCAACGTTGGAGACACGGGTACTTCCGGTAAAACAATAACATCCGATCGGGTTCCACGCAGATGCATCAATAACGCAAGTTTTCCCTTTGGTCTTGACAAGGAACTTAAAATAGCTGATTAATCAACAGATCTGATAAACCTCTTCATTCATGTTACTGAAACTTAATTTCATCATTAATTTTGCTTAGTTATGCTCCAGCTCGCAGAAGGTCTGAAACGAAAGTTTCCTAAATTTGAAGGGGCAAGCGATTCCGGGTTATTGTTTCAAATTATTACCTTTTGGGTAGCGATAGTCTCTGCATCCACACACTCTGGTTACGTGATCAACTTTGCATTCATGAAGACAAAGCGGTACAGTGTATAATTTAGAATACTTCAAACCCTTATCGGTGCAATTTGGCGTGTACGGGTGTGGTTTCGATTTTGACTACAATAGAAACGAGAGTGTATGGAAATTTTATGGAAATTTGAAAAGTTGACTGAAATGTTTTACTCATTTATCGTAATACCTAACGCAAAATAATATCATCATCGCCATCATCATCACCATCATTTATCATCATAGTCGTCGTGACGGTCATTGTCACGATCTTCATTACCTTCTTTTTGTTATCTTCATCTTCATCATCATCATCATCATCATCATCATCATCATCATCATCATCATCATCATCATCATCATCATCGCCGATGACGCTGCCGGCATCATTATCATTATCATTATGTTATTAGTATAATTTAAAAATTATTATAATTTAAAAATTATTATCTCTTTAGAGTTTAAAGTTGTTCGAAATACTAAAATTTATATTTCTTAGCAACCAAGTCATAGGTCATAGGTAGGAAATGTAAATCGATCATCGACTGACTGAGATCTAGAGATTGAAAATGACCGGTTTGTCATGTTTGGGAAATTTAGAGCTACGGAAAAATCCAAAGAAGGTATTTAATTTCGGTAGAAGATCATCAGTCTGTTGACCGTTAGCATTACACCCGCTGATCAGGGCTCGACTCAGACCCAACGACTCAACTCCAACTCCATTCGATCTGACTCGACTCGTGACAAGTAACATCACTGTTTCGACAACAACAGGACTTTAGACTTCAATGACTCAACTCATGACTTGACTTTCGACTTAATTACAAATCTAATGTCTATTATTACTATCATGTATATTGTGTTGAATCGCATTACCTTGATGTGTTTTATGCCAACAAGTGTTTCAAATCCGGGAGAAACCGCAAATCCGGCTTCTTTCATCAACGGCTGTTCCCCATGCGGATGTAACACTACCTATACATGAACAATGATTATTCAGGTCAGAATTGGTAGGGAATTTCGTCTCGAGGCAAGACTTTATAAAAGACGGCTTCAAAACCCGAAGGTCGTTTGACCGGCAGTTGTTGGCGGTTAAACCGCGTTGCATTGTTTAGAAAAATAGAAACCGGCTCCAACCGGATGGAACCGGACGGAACCGACGGGCAACCGGCGGTTGAGCTTTGAAGCCGCCCCTAAACCATCACGATAAGTAACCCTACTAATGTCAGCATTCTTCTTCATTATCATTTCCATTTATTTTTACACCATTGTAGATTTGGCAGACAAATGTATCAAAGTACATGTATGTCATATTATATACGTCTGTTTAATGTACACAAGACGGTAAAGAGCAAAATAAAATCCTTACAACAATTACCATAAGTTTGCAAGAACCCCAATGTCCTAAGCAGCAATGTCGGTAGCCGTCTAATAGGCGATATAACATGATTTTCCACATCACATGGAAGGTGAAAGTTGCGTAAGAAGATTTCTCAAATATGTCAAATGCCTGTAACAATATGTGACATTTCACCGCAATTTTTTTCTTCAACCAAATCGATAAATAAATCAAACAATCCATTCAGTGCGACATTCACAACCCATTCTCTCAGCAGAAGGTACTCCAAAGGAACTACATCCCAACAAACATTAAACAGTTTCTTTAAAAAATGGCAGAAAAGGCATAGTCTATGTTTGGTGGGATGACTGCTTGTTTGTTTGTTTGTATATTTCTTCTTTGCCCTGGGTCCATATTCAGATGTAAATATAATTTTGTATTCCTCTATTCTTCCATAACCTCTGGCTACATGGCAACCGTGTTTTATTTTGGTTATCTTTATAGTGACAGGTTGAAAACCGTACGAGGAATTCAAGTAGTGAAGTGACAATGAAACCTTTATAAAAAAATAAGATAATGTAATGGATACGTAATTTCCCATTAATACAAACCTTTATTCCAGCTCCCTGAGACTCTCCCGCTATGTGATCGTCCTGCTTTATATCCAATGTTAACGTCAGACCATTATCAATACCTGGTTCGTTAACGACAAGGGCATCGTCCACCTTTGTAGGATTATTAAAAGTATAGCAAACGCCGAGATCTGTTATCACTCTTGTGAAATTCTCATGTCCACATTCCTCTACGCCGTTCCATATACATTCCTTAAGCATTTCTTTCGTAGTATACGCCCCTGATTCCGATAAAGATGTACGTGTTATATTTATACTCCCACGAGGCTGACCAAGAACTTCATAATATGTCGTCCAATTGAATTCATTCCGATCTTCTTGATTTAAAGAATAGAGCCGAGATATCATGTCTGCAGTAACTTTAACAGACTTGTTTTTGCTCCATTGGTTTAAATTGCAGAAGGTCATTGCCGGGAAGGTCTTGGCATCGTTATATTCAATAGAATATTTTGTCGAAACTTCAAATTTTTGGTATTGCCGGAAGTTTGTATAAATGGACACGCTTGCCCAGGTTAAGGATATGAGAACAACTAAACACCAACATAATCTGAAAACAACAATTATATCTGAAATTAGTTTTCATTATAAACTCTCAATCTCTCTTCAACATATTCACGAGATTGAATCATGTAATTAAAGCAATTGAATGGAAGTGGTAATGATATAGATTCCATAGAAGAAGAACAGCAGTTAAGTAATAACATAATACAGGGTGTCTCAATAAAAATAGGCCCTGTGGATTAGGGGACGTAACTTAAAATTTCTGCAGTAAAATCAATTTTTTTTGTAGATTCCAGAATCATGACATTTTGTCTTTAAGATGGTGCCCAAAGCAGCAAAATCTGTTCACGCATCACTGAGATTATTGGGATTGTACAAAGAGACCCATTTTTGGACCGTTCCAATGGGGTAATACACATAATGTGCTGCATTGTAGTTTAGAATTGAAGAAAGAAATGAAGTAAACTCTCAGCCTTGCCGGGTACGAGTTAAAAACATCAACCAAACAATCAATCAATCTCCAAAAGAATGTTTTTCACGCCTTTCTATTTGGGTTAAAAATATGTGAAAATATATGTAGTTCATATATTTCTTAAGCAACAAAAGTGCCATGAGGTCAGTTAAGTTTTATAATGTACACATGCTTGACCAGGAAAAAAATCTTTTTCAGAAATGCGATCCGCTATAGTTGATGCGTTTACATAGCTTTACATGGTTTAGGGTTCATTTATTAATCCTGATAATTCGCTGATAATATTGGAATCATATGAAATTTGTATTTTTTTTTTAATTTACCATAATTCCAAACATGTCAAGCAATATGTCAAATTAAAGCTAATGAAATGCTTTATAAATTGGTCAGAGCACATTTTGCAAAATGCTTTTAGTATTTTAGTTACAAAATTCCAAACATTCTATACCAAATTTTTGCCATACACGCACAGGAGCTGTACTTTTAAAATCCGCGCCTAATCAATAATGAGTCTTTCACTCCATTGTTAAAGTACTGTGCTCCCTGCAGCATTATTGAGTGACCAGGTCCTTGAGTGTGATGGTTTTGTAGCAGATGACAGTGTTCATTCAAGCCTATCAAGGTCAGTTATTAGCCACTTGCTGAATGGCTGGGTATTATCAGCTAACAAAGAGATGCCTTATGCAGCTACCAATCACAGTAGAGGTTTGATAACATTTTGTTAAAAACCCAAAAGTGATACAAGGACAAAGCTATGCATGTTGGTACTTGATTGTTTGGATTCCTATATGTTTAAAATCCCTTATAGGAGTATTGTTTTATGCGTAGTGGATATTGTTCATAAATTATATAGCTTTCAAATTTTGGGCATTTATGCTCTGTTGCACTGTAGTAATATGGCATGTAGAGACGTCGCCACTTCCAGTTCCGGGTCACGAGGTCAAAGGTCAACCGGAAGTGGTCAAATGTCAACCGGAAATAACGCCATTTTGAAAGGTCAACCGGAAGAAACACCGAATTTTTAAAATAATTTTTTTGCCTAATTTGAAACGTCGTAGCGGCCGTTCTATGGAACGTATCGGCATCAAATTCGGTATACAGGGTGAGGGTCGATTTACAAACTACCCGCGGGGGTCGAAAGGTCGATGCGCTTACAAAATTTATTTTGTCTAGGGAAATATCGTATTTTTCGTTTTATACTCCGTATCGAAGTAAAACTTAGAGGTGCGACCATGCAAAATGGAAGTGAACTTTGACCCGGAAGTGACGGTCGACCCTGAGTGCCCCTACACGATTTTGACCCCTACGTGACCTCTCCTCAAATGCGCAAATTCCATCAAACGCATCAATTTTGCGGTAAAATGAGCAGCAAAATGAGTCAATGGGGAGTGAGTGAAATGAGTCAATGAGGCGTGAAGTGAGCAAATGAGCAGTGAAATGAGCAAATGAGCGGGGAAATGAGCGAATGAGCAGGGAAATGCGTCAATGAGCATGTAAAATGAGTCAATGAACATGTAAAATGAGTAAATGATGAGCGGTGAAATGAGCAAATGAGCAGTGAAATGAGCAAATGAGCATGTCAATGAGTAAATGAGCATGTAAATGAGTAAATGAGCAGGGAAATGAGTCAATAGCGGTGAAACGAGTCATTGAGCTGTGGAATGAGTCAATGAGTGAAATGAGTCAATGAGTAAAATGAGCAGGGAATGAGCAACGAAATGAGTCACTGAGCAGGATTAAGAACAAACTGGAATTTTGAGGGGTATTTACTAGTCAAGGGGGACTCGTGATATAGAACCGGATAAACCGGTTAGAACCGGTTTAAACCGGTTCTCCTCTCCCCTCCCATCACCGCCAAATATACAACAAATTGCACAAATGCGTCAAAATGCGTCGATTGCGTAACAAAATGCGTCAAAGCGTAACGAATCGCGTCACAAAATGCGTCATTGCGTCGTAAATTGCGTCAAAGCGTTACTAATTGCGTCGATTACGCAACGAAATGCGTCAAAGCGTAATAGATTGCGTCAAAATGCGTAAATCGCGTACCAAATTGCGTCGATCGCGCGACGAAATGCGTAACGCAAAAGCTTATATAAGCCGGTTAGCTTAAACCTCTCGGTCATTTCGATCCTAACCTTCAAAGAGTCAACATGAATACCTTCAAATCTTACCCTTGCTCCCTGTGCGGCAGGACATTCTCACGCAAGTACGATCTCGAGAGACACGAGCGACACGTACACTCAATGAAAGAGAGGAAGAAGAAGAGGAGATGGATTCCGATGATAAAGACTCGGAGGTCGAAGAGCGCGAAGTGTCGGACGAAGACAACGACGAACTGGAAGACAACGAGGCTTATCGGGAATGGTACGAGGGAGCTAAAGAAGCTACGGATGACACGAGGAGGGAAAAATACGAAAAGTACATTAAAGACGGCATGGACCCGGAGATGGCTAGGAAAAAGGCCTACCTGAAAACCGTATGGGCCGTCAAACGTGACTTTTTCGACCAGTACAGCACGTTTCTACGCGCGTCTTAAAGACGAAGACGTTTATACAGATATCACGGACGATCTCGAGGAGAAAATGGAGAAAGGTGTCGAGGTAGACAAAGCTGTGAAGAGAACGATGGCCAAACATCGGTCTAAATTTGACGGGTTGTTCCAGTACGACGAAGATGATGACGTCATGTTGATGAGTCTGCCACGGACGAAGGCGGCGATGATTAACCGGCAAATACTCGCGTACTTTTAAAGCTAATAAAGTAGAGAAACAAAATACAATTGAATACCTGAGTGGAAGAAGGGCCCAACTCCAATTTTTTACAAAAATGAGTTAGACCCAGCATTTTATTGCCAGCAGACTGTTCTTCCTTGTGTGTGAAAGATGAGCCAAAATCCACTCTCTAAATAGTCTTCCACGTACACTTAATCATGGTTTTCATGGAAGAAAGGCCCAACTCCATGGAGTTGGGCCCTTCTTCCACAAATATAGGGTTAAAGAGGAATTTTGTTCATTAATGAAATCTGCTTTTTACTACAATAAATTTTCTTGCTAACATATTACATAAGTTCTACTTTGTGCATAATGGTGATTACCTAATTTCTGTAGCTATTTATAACACGGAACTGGTACTTGCAGTATATTAGTGGAAGAAGGGCCCAACTCCAGCTCGTATTAAGACCTGTTCCGTTGCCATGGAAACATCATATATAATTTCGAATGTATGTAATATTGTATGTTCATGTATTAAAGGTCCCCTGAAGACGAAAACATTCTGCCTATAAAACTTTTCCAAATGTTAAGTTTTTTCTTAATATCTCAAAAACAGTTTTGATGGAGTTGGGCCCTTCTTCCACTCAGGTATTCAATTGACTCTTTTACTCGTTATTACCCAAATTTTAAACCTCTAACATCCCTTTTGCGTTACGCATTTCGTCGCGCGATCGACGTAATTTACGACGCAATTTACGCATTATGACGCAATCTATAACGCTTTGACACATTTCGTTGCGTAATCGACGCAATTAGTTACGCTTTGAAGCAATGTACGACGCAATTTACGCATTTTGACGCAATCTATTACGCTTTGACGCATTTTGTTACGCAATCGACGCCTTTTGACGCATTTGTGCATTTTGTTGTATATTTGGTGGTGGTGGGAAGGGAGAGAAGAACCGGTTCTCCTATCCGGTTCTATCACGAGTCCCCTTGATTAGTAAATACGCCTCAAAATACCCATTTGTTTTTTTAAAGAACGATACTCCGCTATTGTCCGCGAAAGGGAAATATTCGATATTTACGGTCAAAAAGCGTTGCACTGTCCCGCTCATTGACACATTCCTTGCTCATTGACACGCTCATTTGGTCATTTTCCTACTCTTTCCCTGCTCATTGACTCATTTCACCGCTCATTTTACTGCTCATTTACATGCTCATTGATTCATTTCCCTGCTCATTGACTCATTTTGCCACTCATTTACTCATTTCCCCGCTCATTTCCGATTTCGAAGTGACGGATTTAGAATATTTAGCAAATCAAATCGCTCGACCCCCAATTGAGTCGAGCCGTAAAAAGTAGTTATTAGATTTAAATAAAGAATAAAGATAGATTAATTATTAGTATTATTCTTAAAAATGTTCTTAATAAAGGTGAAAGAACAGGAAACAAATCTCATGTATCTCGTTTTTTTTTTCATCGTTTGTCAAACGTCCGTAAATAATAACGTCCATAAATATTAACGTGCCTAAATATAATCGTCCCTTAATATTAACGTCCCTAAATATTAACGTTGGTAAAAAATGGCGGTATTTCCGGTTGACCTTTTCAAAATGGCGGTATTTCTGGTTGACCTTTGATCACTTCCGGTTGACCTTTGACCACTTCCGGTTGACCTCATGACCCATGACCAGGAAGTGACCTTAGACCTTTGACCTGGTTTGACCTTTGACCTCTTGACCCGGAACCGGAAGTGGCGACGGCTCTACATGCCATATTACTACTTCCTGCTTATTTGTTGTTAAAATGCGCCACATTCCTGTGTAAGGATGTTTTTGCTCAAAAGGGTAAATTCTAGGCTATGTTTTGAAAACCACTAGTCGAGCATCAACTAGCGTTTTGGGGCCACTTAACGCCATTCGTGAGATTCATTCTTAAAGAAAGAACCCTTTTTCGTGTTTTTCTGGTCGTGTATGTTTAGACTTAAGACTATGAAACTTAAGTGACCGCTTGGTCCAATGTTTTTTTCAGAAATGTTTGAACAATATTGTTAACCCAAACAGAAAGGTGCGAAAACATTCTTTGAGAGATTAATTGATTATTTCTTTTCAATTCTTACCCAGCAACTTCATCTCTTTTTGTCCATTATTATGATTATAAACTACAATGGGACGGTCCAAAGGGTCTATTTGTAAAATCCCAATTATCTCTGTGACGCGTGAACGGATTTTGATGTTTTATGCACAATTTTAAAGCAGAAACGTCATGGTTTTTTGAATCTTTAAAAAGTTTAGATTTTACTGCCGACATTTTAAGTTACGTCCCCCAACCCACATGGCCTATTTTTATTGAGACACCCTGTATTAGTAGACAATAGCAGTTTTACTTGTAGAAAGTAGTAGCATATAATATTAACATTCAAAGCACACCCTGCACACTGCACACCACAGCCCATAGCCTACATAAATTACCAACCTTCGAATAACATGGATCTGCTCTCCCGTCACGTATCGTATTCCATGTAGTGTGGTTGAATCGCCAAATATTTGAGCTTGATGAATGAAATCTACATGTGCACCACTAAGCTTTTCTTTATTCTCGTCAGCCATGACTATCACCTTCTATGAAATATTCCTTTCCAATATGCACCTAAAAAAAGTCAATCAAGTATTTTTAGCAATGAAATTAGCAATTTCATTCGTATATTTAATATCTTTTTATACAGGGTGTCCCAGAAAAAATTACCGGGCAAATGAATTTGGACGTAAGTCAAAAAATAGACATCAGAATCCAAAAATCTAAACATCAATGTGTAGGCCACCTTATTCTGCATCTTATACGCCAATTTGACTGGAATCGGTTGACTGATCGCGAAGAAATGAGCGATTACATAACGCATGTATCAATTCACTTCATTCCAAGTTTGAAAGAAAGATCATTCAACACAATGCGTGCGCACTAGTGGTTAAACTATCAATGGGCTTCATATTTTGTTCTATGAAATCCTTTTCGTTCTTTTTAAACAACCTGTTTCTTGCAAAACATTTAATTAGGTTTTGTTCAAATTTGAAAACCTGCACGGTTTTGAAAATGAAAGCTTGCATGTAAGATGATGTTCAGTATTTGTAAATATCTTTTTTCGTTAATGTTGATATAAATGTTGCATAAAGAATTACTACATAAAGAATTCCAGCTGGCTTAAAAATATCACACACACATTAATGTTTTCGGAATATTTTCCAAGGAATTGTAATGCAAAGTTTAAATCTTTTAAAACTTTAACATTAATGTTGCGTGGTATCAAAAATCACACGTAAAGCTGTTAGCACTTGATCATTGTCAGTTTTGGCTCAAATGTTCTTTGTAAAGTATATTTGCACAACCTAAAGAATTAAAGTTGGAGAGATTCCAATTGCAGGAATCAAAGTTTTCTCGGACAAACTGTTATTCATCTTCAGTGAAAGCATGAATGACATAACACCGAGGGGTTTTAATCGATAATGTGGATTAAATTTAATAAGATACACAAACTTTAGGAAGTGGTGAGCGAGTATAAAATTAGCGCCTGTTTATCAAACTTGGAATGAACTGCATTGATGCACGCTTTATGCAATCGTTCATTTTTTTCGGAACCAGTCAACCGAATCAAATATAATTTTCGTATGGGATGCACAACAAAATAGGCTATGCGCTACATTTTCATATTTTTGATTCTGATGTCTATTTCTCGACTTACGTTCAATTTTATTCACTCGGTAATTTTTTCTGGGACACCCTGTATATGCAATATAATATTCGATGATCTAGCGAGAACAAACCTAAACAGAATAATAAGCAAAGTATAAAACTGCCATATAACACAATAGAGAGTTCCCGTGTTTTCAAGCGGAACGGACTACAATAGTGTTTATAACGTGATTCGCACCGCCGTATTCCTCATTCCTTTGATTTGGTCAATGACCCTATTGGTGCTACATTCTACAAAATAACATTTGCTAATTATTGCGCGAGTGTTGGTATTCTGAAAATTGTAAACGGAGTTTAGGTTTCCCTCCAAGATGGCGGGTAACCCAAAACACGGGAACTCTCTATTATATAAATGAGATATTTACCTCAATATCCTGATGTGTACAACATTATATCCTCACCAGGAGGGCCCCAATGATAAACTGATGGAGTTGAATGTGCTACTTTCGACCTTGGTGTCCTTTCTATTGATCGGAGTAGGACATTATAATGAAGGGAGCTCATCTTGAGCACGGTTGAGCGTTGGAGTGTGTTTCCTGATTTCAATGGCCTCTTGCACCAGACGGGGGTATTCGATCATGGTTTTTACGATTCATGCTTCTGTCACACTACACCGAATAGGTCTTCCGTACAAGAAACGGATGGTATTTTAGTAAATCCGTTGTTGTTCGTCAATGATCGTTTTATGTTCTTTTTATGTCCTGCTATCATCCGCCAAATGCGTTTCGTGTTAGGTGATGTTCGTTAAGTCCGTCGGCATGCACAAAACTTGAAACGGAGGTGTACCGAATACACATGTTCGGTATTTATCCGATGTGTGTTCGTATGGTGCTGAATATTGCCGGAGTTTGTTCGCTCTCCTTTCGTTCATGTTCGTTCTTTGTTCGTTGCACTCGGCCCGTGTTCGTTGCAAATACGTTCCTGTGAGGCCTTCACCACCGGATAGCATATTTTTGCATTCGGTGATGTACGTTGACCCAGACCGTGTTAGTGTCACACTACACCGGATCGGTCTTCCGTATAAGAAACGGATGGTATTTTAGCAAATCCGTTAGTGTTCGTCAATGTTCGTTTTATGTTCTTCATATGTCCTGCTATTATCCGCCAAATGCGTTTCGTGTTAGGTGATGATTGTTTAGTCCGTCGACAATACGTTTCAAGTTTTGTGCATGCACAAAACTTGAAACGGAGTGTGCCGAATACACATGTTCGGAAGTTGTCCGATGTGTGTTCGTACAGTTCTGTATATATACCCTGGGTTTGTTCGTTATTCTTTCGTTTATATACCGCAGGTGTTTGCAAGGTTTCGCAGGCGCTTGTGCCGGATGTAGGCCTATGGCGAACATGTGCATCAATCATGGGGGGGGGTCTGAAGGGTGTGTGACGCAACATCATATTTCCCCCAGTACTTTAGTGACTGACAAGTAGAAAAAGGGGAAAGGAGAGAAAAAGAAAAGAAAGTGAGAAAAATTGAAGAGAGAAGAGAAGAAAAAGTTAAATTGCACGTACTTTTGTAGGCCTACACATGTAAGTAGTATTGAGCATGTTGAGGAGGGCACTTTCTGAAGGGTAGAGGACGCAATATCAAATTCCTACCAGTTTTAGTGATTGACAAGAAAGAAAAAGAAGAGAAAACATGGAAAAGGTTAAATTGTATGTTATTGAGTAGGCCCAGGATAGTATATAGTAAGCCTAAGTATAGGCCTGTGATTATTATAGGCAGTGCTTTAAATGTCGTTCCTTGGCCCAAAAGCCTGTGAAAATTACTGCCGGCCCGTCGATAGGGCCTATGTAAGGCCCGTGACATTTTGTCACCAAAATCAGTATTTAAGACGGACTTAGGTCTATTACTGACTTTAACATATCAATCCATGCATGCTTTACCTGAAATTACGAGTCTGAAGTCTTATATCTTAAAGTGTCAGTGGATCAGTGTAACATTTTAAATTTTGCAAATTCAGTTCAGGCCTTCTTTGTTTTTTGTTTAAGGCAATAATAGTGTAAAAATGATGCACCAAAAACAATTGTCCAAATTTTCCATTTTTAAAACTAAATTTTTACACAATAGGCCCAGGCCTAATAGGCTCTACAGTCCCCATGCAAATGGCTTCAATTGGACCTTCATTTTGAAAAATGGACAAGTCTTCCTTTTTGCTTCTGCTATGGACATCCACGTGTTATTTTTAAAACAATTGTTTATATTATACAATAATTGTGAAAACTTTTCAATGGCTTCAATTAGGCTTTCGTTTCACCAATTTGCGGCTGTTTCAAATAGTACCCAATAATAGTACTAAAATTGATCCAAAAAATGACAAATGGCTTCAATTGGGCCTTCATTGTCCAAAGGTTTCTCACCTCTATTGCCCCCGGACTCTGGTTGCCCTGATATATCAGATTTGTAGCCCTTTTGTACATATTAGCCAATATTTGACCATTTTCGTCAAAGTTTTCCCCCTTAAAAGTTGTCTTTCCCCACTTTGTTCACCCTCTGAAAAAGTGCTTGCTACGTCACTGCCTCTAAGGGGTCAAAAACCCTCTCAAACACCCTCTCCTCCCCCACTTTTCTGATAGTGTGGACGTCCCTGTTGGTGCCACATGCCACGGATTCGCCGGTTATTTGCCGGACGTTGAACGATTGAATATAAAACGTCTGCAGGATTATTAGCGGCCACAACGCATAGAGAGACGAACGGGAATCGGATCCCAAAATCCGGACATTTGTCGGACGTTGACCCCCAAATCCGGTCATTTGTCGGACGTTGAACGATCGGATATAAGACGCTTGCAGGGTTATTAGCGGCCACAACGCATAGAGAGACGAACGGGAATCGGACCCAAAATCCCACCGAATCTTCTGCCGGACTGGTGATTTTTCCACCGAATAAAATATTTTTGTATTCGGTGATGTACGTTAATCCAGTCCGTCGTAGTGTGACAGACCTATCAGCACCTAGCAGGCCCGTACGCAGGATTTTATTGGCGAGTGCTAATTTTTTTAAAGTGGACCCTTTTTCCAAGGGGGGTTGTGAAAAGTGGACTTTTTTGACCAAATAAGCCCCCCCTGCGTATGGGCCTGGGTAAGACTAACATTAAGCACGCAAGTATTTTGTTAATATGCGACTCTTATTTCCACAGGCAGGCCTATTTTATTACGTTCCTCTTATTTCATATTCATTCACGCGCGTATATTGAGGGAGGCTTTGGGGCGCGAGCCCCTTGGGGTAAAAGCAGGATGCGGTAAAAATAAAGGTGGCGGCAGAAGAAGGGCGGCAAAAAGAATTCTTAAAATTGTAAAATTGTGAAACAAAATACATAATTTTGTTTTCGATTTTAGATTGCTAGAGCCTATATTATCGGGGTTTTTTTTTGGGTTTTTTCCCTCTTCAATTTTTCAAACCATTCAAAAATATTAGGTCAACCTTTTCGGACTGTTGATGAAGGGGCGGCAAAATTCGCCTTTTCTTTAGCCCCCGGGTAGCAGCGGCCTAGGTACGCCACTGAAACCATATCAAGAATCGGTACCTTTTGGGTCGTTTTAAGAGAGACCTACCATCTCTGTTGAGACCAATGGTCTGACTCTATTTTTGTGAGTTGTGGACCCATATTTATATAATTTTGGTGGCTGCCATGTCAGCCGAAATTATTGTCATGAAACTTGATGACGTGGAGCTCATAAAAGCACGTTCAAAACAATTGAATACATTTTCATAATTAGCATTAACGTCACGTGCCATCTATAATAGTGCCAGCGGTTATAAACTTGTTTACTAAATCGCGACCTTGCATTCCGCATTTAAAACAAGTTATATAATTCACAAATTTATAAATAAACCGATTCCTTATATTACATATAGATTTTCTTATTAAATTTCATAAACCATGATCATAATCACTAGTAATCTTATCACACATCGCTTACTATAACCTAGGTCAGGTGGAAAAATATGTACTTTCTGATCAAACGGGTACGATTTGTCAACATCTATTTCGTGTGATGTAAATGAAACAACTTTCTTTAAATTTTCAAACTGAAAGAATTGGCAATAAAATTCCCGTTACTCACACCCTCCCATGTTAGATTCTCCGAATCGCAAAACGAAATATAACATTTTTTCTAACCTTTCGATCTTATGTCCGCTTCTTATGAAACTTCTTATCACAACTATACCATTTAAAACATTTTTTTGTTAAAAACATTATAATATGCACTCATTTTAGTGTACCTATACCAATATACGTGTATATATAATTTTTTATAGATTTGTTGAAATTCAGAAGAACATTCCATGTATTCAGAATGCAATTTGATGTGTCTGATGAACTCCCATGTCCCACAAAAAATACTGTGCAAACGTTGCTATCCGATCCCTTAAATATCATTGGATTGAAAGATTAACAAATGAAAAAGAGGCTACCTGGAAAAACATTGCATTGCATGAATTTCACAAAATCACATTAAGCATTGACATTGGATATATTATAGTCTTCAATTCCAAAAACTTGGAGAGCTTTGCGCGAGATTTAGATTCGAATGAAGATTGTTCAAACCGTCTAAAACACGAGTTGGAATTTTATCCACTAAGAAAATGTTCATCCCAACTCGTTCGTAATATTACTTCTAATATATCTGTCAAACCAATCTGTCAAACTTTCTGGAAAAGTAAGTTCCCAAATAATCATTTCATGTCAAAGGCTTATAACTATAAACTGGAAGATATGAAGTTATATATTTATCCAACAAAATAATATTCTCTTGGAAAAATGGGAAAAGCAACTAGTAGTAAGTGTTTATATGCAATGTTGATTTGAAGATTATTTGGAATACGTATTTTGTAACGGCAAAACTATTGAAAAATTATGGGTAGAAATAAAGACTGTAAACAGGAAAAAACATACACTTGTCTGTTACAGACATCTTGTTTGGATTTTCATTAACGAACTTATTATACTTGGTAAAGCGCCTGTCACACTACACCGAATAGGTCTTCCGTACAAGAAACGGATGGTATTTTAGTAAATCCGTTGTTGTTCGTCAATGATCCTTTTATGTTCTTTTAATGTCCTGCTATCATCCGCCAAATGCGTTTCGTGTTAGGTGATGTTCGTTAAGTCCGTCGGCAAGTTTTGTGCATGCACAAAACTTGAAACGGAGTGTACCGAATACACATGTTCGGTATTTATCCGATGTGTGTTCGTATGGTGCTGCATATTGCCGGAGTTTGTTCGCTCTCCTTTCGTTCATGTTCGTTCTTTGTTCGTTGCACTCGGCCCGTGTTCGTTGTAAATACGTTCCTGTGAGGCTTTCACGCCCAAATATTCTTCCGAACTGGTGATTTCGCCACCGGATAGCATATTTTTGTATTCGGTGATGTACGTTGACCCAGACCGTCTTAGTGTCACACTACACCGGATCGGTCTTCCGTACAAGAAACGGACGGTATTAGAGCAAATCCGTTGGTGTTCGTCAATGTTCGTTCTATGTTCTTCATATGTGCTGCTATTATCCGCCAAATGCGTTTCGTGTTAGGTGATGTTTGTTTAGTCCGTCGACACTCCGTTTCAAGTTTTGTGCATGCACAAACTTGAAACGGAGTGTGCCGAATACACATGTTCGGAAGTTGTCCGATATGTGTTCGTATTGTCCTGTATATAGGCCTATACCCTGGGTTTGTTCGTTATTCTTTCGTTTATATACCGCAGGTGTTTGGGAGGTTTCGCAGGCGCTTGTGTTGGATGTAGGCATATGGCGAACATGTGCATCGATCATGGGGGGCACTTTCTGAAGGGTGTGGGACGCAATATCAAATTCCCCTCAGTACTTTAGTGACTGACAAGTAGAAAAAAGTGGGAAAGGAGAGAAAAAAGAAAAGGAAGTGAGAAAAATTGAAGAGAGAAGAGAAGAGAAGAAAAAAAAAATAAATTGCACGTTATTTAGTAGGCCCATGCATGTAATTGAGGGAGGGGTACTTTCTGAAGGGTAGAGGACGCGATATCAAATTCCTACCAGTTTTAGTGATTGACAAGAAAGAAAAACGAAGAGAAAACATGGAAAAGGTTAAATTGTACGTTATTGAGTAGGCCCAGGATAGTAGTAAGCCTAAGTATAGGCCTGTGATTATTGTAGGCAGTGCTTAAATGTGGATGCTGTCAATTGTGCTCACGAAGATGGAATGCATGCTGTCCAGGCACACATCGATTTCAACACAAGCGGTATCATTTACAAATGTGGAAGTTGTACTGAGTCCAGCACAGCAGATGAAAATGAGCTGCGTAAACATCTCTCAGTCCATCATGTCCACGGGATTACAAATGCTGGCAAAATTGAACAAAATCAGTCAAGCACATCTAGTCGAAGCTCGTCTGACTCTGTCAAGTACTACAGCGTGGTAAGACATATAAAAAGTTTTTCGACAGAAGTGATATTTGCGTACACGAACGCAGTTGTTCAGAGAGAAAGACTGTCCAGGAAATAACAAGGAGTGTAAACAATCTCATAAACGACTGTGATAAAGAACTCTGTCTGTCTCAGAAGTCTTCGGAATCAGAAAAGAGAATGCACCAAAAGAAACAATCGCGAAAGTGTGGCCTTTGCATGCGTTACTTCACCAAGAAAAAAATGGCACACCATGAGTGTGAAAAAAAACCTGAGTGCAATTTCAAGTGTAAGTTCTGTTCCCATGCGTACCAACACCAGCGAAGTCTTAAGAGACACTTGACTTTACGGCATGAATCTGATAGCGCTAAAGCAAAGAGTAAGTGCAACTTTGGCAACAAAAGCTTTCAATTGCAACGTTATCTAGATACTCATAACAAAAGCCGTTTTAAGTGTTCTTTTTGCGACAGTATATTTCCAGATAACGTACAGTTTGAACGTCATCTTAATTCACATTCCAATTCCAGTAAACGTGGGTTAATGGGACGCACGAATCACCAATGCAGTGAACAGCTCACTGATTCAAGCCAGTTACACCGGCACTTGGCACTGAAACGTCCGACAGTGCGGCATCAGAACGTTAAGAATAAAAGTGCCAGTTTTGTTCTAAGACATTTAGCAGTCGTTTTCATGTGATTGTGCATGAGCGAATTCACACGGGAGAGAAACCACATAAGTGTGCAGAATGTCACAAACGATATTCAGATCCGTCCACTTTTACCCGATATTTGAAAAAGATACATGGCATTATACGTCCACAGAAAACGCTAACGGCGCTTACGAGATTAGATGCAATGTAGATGACCACAACGAAGCCAACCAATCTAATATCGATGAAAGAACAAATGCCACTGATAAGATGGAAGGAACAGTCAATAATACGACATGCAGACTGTGCGGGCGAGAGTTTCGGAAAGTGTATGATAGGGTTAGACATGAGCAGATTATTCATAAAGATGAAATGGCTTTGTTGGAAGAAGGAATCAGAACAAGTTGAAGAAGATAGTAAAGGTAAGAAGAGTCTGAAAAGAAGCAGGGAGGTAGACATTAAGAAGAGTATTCTAGAAGTTTGAATGTTATTTATGATGAGGAGGCGCAAACAGCTCAAGATGGTGGGAAGGAAAGTACATCGCCGCGGTGCTTTATGGGCACATTTTGCCAGAATCAATTTCAAGACAGAAACGCATTCGTTGAACATGAGACAACTCACGATGTTACAGCAACCATGGCAACAGAGAATGATGCTGAGGAAAACAGATGTAAACACTGCAATTGGGCATTTGTCTCAATAGAAGCTCTGGAAAAACACAAGAAAGTTCACACCTCGTGCGTGGTGAATCAGTTTTAGTGTAATATTTGAAGAAATGTTTTGCCAATATCCACTTGTTGCAGATGCGTAAAGTGGAAATGCCCGTATGTTGTTTGCCTGCATCGAAAGGACCTATTTACACCACAGACTATAGCCTAAATGAAAGATCCTCCATCACAGCTAAAACAAATAGAGGTGTATAAGGAAATGTATTAGGTTACGTTGGTAACATTCTAATGCATTTTACATCGGTATGTCTCATGTCGCATATTATGGTGCATTCTGGGTATAATGATCAGGAGGAAGATATCAACGCGCTGTCGGCAGTTATGAATCATGGGATGGATTATAAAGTCGACCGTAAAAGACAACACAAGTGTACTGAATGCATGCAGCAAGAGTTTTGTTGTCAAAAGTATAACTGGGCACAGAAGTTGCGGGCGCATCATAATCGCAGGGACCTTGCAATTGCAAGCGGTGCGTAGACGATGAAACAAGTGATCGACTGATTGGGCTATTCCAGAAAATAATTGCACACCCCCTATAGAGGAGTAAATTTTCAATCAAAGAAATGTCCGGATTTCCAAGTCTGCTTTCTGAAAACGACTGGAATTCCAGTCGCCAATAATACTTGAAAAAGCTTGGAAATCCAATTAAATGAAGGAAAAATCACGGAAATTTCCCAAATGAACTCTTAAATTGAGGATTTCTGATGTTGAACTATTTTTCTGCCGGATATTTTTTACCTTTGGACACTTTAAAAGTCTGGATTTCCAACAGTATCGATTGGACAAAAAGTCCGGATATCCGCACTCCTCTATAGGGGGTGTGCATCTATTTTATGGAATAGCCCATTTCACGCAGTTAAAAAGTTTATAGCAGTTATAATTTGATGTGTGTAGAAGAATAACGGCAGGCAAACGAAGATCAAGTCAAAAGTGACAGATTTACGAATGTGATAATCTATTTGAAGAATTATGTTTGATATTACTCAGAGGACTTAACGAACCTCGAAGTCCAATGTTTTCTTGGAATATTTGGCTGTAACACATGCTCCAAAGTGAAGAAGCGGCTCCAGGTACCTCAAAATGTTATGCCAGAAGTGGGTCATTTTGCAAAAACTTTGGAAAGCGCTGTAATATGATCGATAAAACAAAAGTGTTTGAGGTAACCACATCCATGTGCCTGCTGATTTTTTTTTATTGTATTCAAATTGTAGGAACTGGGAATTACTCCCAACCCAGTGGGCACAGGTTAGGATTTCGACGTTAAATCTGCGTTGATACAACGTCGAAGTTTCAACCTAATCTGATTTCAACATAGAGGTTAGTTGAAATCAGGTTGAAATTTCACCTTTGATACAACGTTGAAATTTCAACCTGATTTCAACTAACCTCTAGGTTGAAATCGGGTTGAAATCAGGTTGAACTCCATCAGGTTGAAGTCCATTTGCAAATACAACGTGATTTCAACGGCGAAATTGATTTCGACGTCGAAATTTCAACGTGATTTCAGCGTCAAGTGTGGCCACTGGGCAAGTTGTACAGGTGAGTGGACACATGTCCCATCCAGTGTCTTGCAGTTTCAAGCCCAACTTGCAAAACCTTTGTTGATTTAATTTTAATTATAATTAGAGAGGGCGGCCTATCTGCTGTGTCCTGGCAGAACATCAGTCAATATGAGACATTACATATTAAATGCGAGGATCCAGAGGATACATGCCTGAGAAAATATATAATATATAGTTAAAGAAACGGAGCTCAGACAATTTTAATGTGGTGGTGAGCTGTACGACATGTAATCGTTAGTGCACGCTGGTTCGAATCCGAACGGTTCTAATTTTTTCTCTCCTTTATTATAATGCCAGTTTGTCTGAGCTCCGTTTCTTTAATTATCAAAATATAACTTATTTAAAACGTTTTTAAAACGTTTTTGTGTTTGCTGGGGTAAGACAACGTCTAGGCTGCACATAGGTCAAAACAGAAGATTTCCTCCGATTTGAAGAATTTCAATGAATAGTTTGCACTATCTACGACATTTTGTTTCCCGGGAATCACATCAAAATAGATAACAATCAACATGATAATTAAGATTACTGATATTGAATCGTTTTGCTGTGTTATCTATAGGTATTTCTAAATAAATTGCTATACCAAGTCGAACATTTTCAGATCATTTTCATCACAATCTGAGAAAGTTTCTCTTTTTACCTATGTGAAGCCAAAATGCTGACTTTTGACATTTAGCTAATTTTTCGAATCGTAATGATCAAAGAAATATTAATGGGACAATATCGAAATTTGACCCCTGTGTAAACTTTGACCATGGAAATCTCAGAACACCCAAGGGCCCTGAATACCTGTTACATTCTTGTTCTATACACCTCAGAATTCACAATAAAAGTAAAAAAATAATACCCTACTTTACAGTCACAGTCAAGTTGACTACCAATTATAAACTCTTCAAAAAAAGTTTGGAAACTTTCAAAAACGGCTGTATATCAGTAATTTTTGGTATATCCATATTGTTTCAATGAAAACATTGTTCTTTCCTGTCAACAATGACACCTCATTTGTGACGATTACTCATTCAACAGCTGAATAACTTTCTTTGAAAGACAGTTCACAAAGAAAGGGTGCCAAACTGCGCTCATATCATTTTTCATTGTCTAAATCAATATATTATTGAAAAATAACACTTTGGTGTTTTGCAAAAGTTCATTCAACAAATCATATACTTTGAAAACTAATTTATTGTTGTTAATGAGTTATGCACGTTTTACAAAAAGTGTTGTTGTTTCAGCCCTCTTTACAACATAACTCAAGAACCACAGGACCTATAAAAGTATATCTGCGATATTTTAATTCTTCTACACGCTCGCTATGAATTGAGCAATGCAATTTTGCTCAAGCTCACCTTTCGCAAGATGCTGTGAACTACTTTTTTTCTGCTGCTACGACCAACAATACATCGTATACCCTTAATGCATGAATAAAAGAATGAATGAAAAGTTGTTTGCAGTATATCATTTTGATTGAAAAGTACTAGGCTGGTTTAAGACAGATGACAGATCTTGCTTGAAGAGTGGAATGTCATCCCTCAGGAGCGTGTGGCCAGGTTTAATTGATAAGAAGTATGAGTAGAAGATGCAATGCTGCTGTGAACGCGTATGGGTTCTCTACTGTTACTGATTTAATAGGTAAGCGGTGATTCTTTTAATGAAACAGTGTGATATTCCTTACTCATGTTTAATAATGAAAATGGCGCAGACAATGGCATATTTGGCTCATTTTGTTTGAGACCTTGTGTTTCAAAGACAGTTACTCAACCGTGGAATAAGTTATCGTCGCAAATGAGGTGTCATTGTTGACAGGAAAGAACAATGTTTTCACTGATATGAAAAAATATGGAGATAGATTTCAATAATTTCTGATATACAGCCATTTTGGAAAGTTTCCAAACTTTTTTTTGAAGAGTTTATATTTAAGTATGATGGTTTGCGATTGTTAATTTGGCGATTCATCGCCACTCAAGTTAGATTCACCATAATTGTTAAAGTTATAATAAGGCAACTGTTATTAGTTTTGGTTAATAAACGTTGTTTAATTGCATTTCAAAATAGAATGTTACTAGTATGTATATGGTTGCTTTTTGTGAGTATGAAAACCAATACACGACACATCCATTTACGGCCAACCACCTACACACATCCCACCCCAACACGCACAGTCACAAAAATCACAGCTCACTTTTTTTTAGTCATTTCTCGATCTCAAACTCAAAAAGTATTATAATTATAATCATCAATTTGAATCCCGAATTAAGCATTTTAGGAGCAACAGCTATTCAGCAGCGAAGTGGTTACATAACTGGTAAATGGATCATGCTTTCAGGAATGGACATGCGGTTGACTTTGTGTGGCGATCATTTTGGTCGTGATTCAGGACTCAAAGCAAAATATGATCCAGTTGACGGATTACAAGTAACAGCATTTCGGTGGCGAATAGCAGACAAGCCATAATTTGTTTTCAGTTTCTCAGATCAGCCTCATTTACATGGGATGACAGGCACCATATTTTTCCACTGAGTTTTAACCATTTATCTAAAACATTGCAGTGTATTACGTATTATAAATATATACATTGATTTGATAGGAAATGAGTCAAGGAAGCCAATAATCGCATTTATATTACCATAGGTCTTGCAATTCTTGAGTGAAGGCCAATAATAGATCAACTTTGGCCCTTGGGATCTCCTTTATAAAACCCATACCATTTCTTTTGTGTGTCAGCGTTATTTTTGCTCAGTATTTGAGTGCAAACACCGATTGCGTGACTGTTATTAGGCAGCTATTAGTGTTACGTTTAATCCGATCACAATATTAATTTAATGCGTCGAAAACATGGTCTAAGGTTTTTCATAGAAGGAATATTTTGTAATGCTGAAAACTTATTCGTAATGCTGAAATAACAATTTATGCTATTTCAAATTAATTTCAGCACAACAAATTATTTTCTTGACTGATAAATAATCCATTATGTAATGACAAATGAATGAATGATAAATTAATGACGAAATAATATTTATCACAATAATTCGTCAATCGTCATCTGGTATGCATAATTAGTTGTCATTTATTTACAAACGGATTATTTGAGCATTATAAGATATTTCTTGAATGATAAACCTTCCATTTGTTACGCGAAATATTTTTCATAATATTGATAATGTTTTGTGAAGTCGGCGTCGTTAAAAATTTTTTTTTTATGCTGCCATTTAAAATGTACCAATATAATACAAAAATAAAATTACATTAAAGAAGTTTTAATTTCTAGGTCCGCGTGCGGCTCACTTTTACAGAACCTCAATTGTCAACATTTCCATATACCTCCCCTATAAACGCAAATACTTCGAAAACTACTGCTTCATTTATCAAGACCGTATTAATAGGTCTTACATATTATCTGGATGACATGGATCCAAGAGTTCATATTCCAACTTATTTTGCATCAACGTGTAACTAAATCGCACGCACAGAAGGTGCACGGTGACGGTTCATCCTATTATGCTACCTAGGCTTGACATAAATGACGTCGCTATTTTGACGGCCAATATAAAATCTTGGACCTAATTCCATTGAATCATCAATGGCATTACTTCTTCTGGACGATGGTCGTTTGCTAGTTGAAGATGGAAGTGTATTCGACGACTGTCTGTGGTTGCGTTCTGATCTGCAAAGTGATTTTAGTTTATATATTATGTAGTCGATTACCTCTCCAATTGTTAACAGACTCGCTCCCAGAAAAAGGCCAAGATTTCCACCAACATCACCTATAAAGAGCAGGATAGACAAAGGTTAATTTTTTTAAAAATTTACGTAGTATTAAATTAACACAATGTGTGTAAGATTACAAGACATGGTTGTTATCGTCGTCAACATTATTGACATTAGAGCCGTCGTATCATCATTACGACGCGTCATGTCATCATCACCATTACGACGCGTCCTATCACCATCATCATCACCGGCGTCATCATCTTTATTTTATAGCAATGTATTACACAGTTAATTTTAGGGAAGAGTTGACACTTACTTATGAGGCTTGGCAACGTCATGGCTTTTGTCTGATTTACAAGTTGAAAGTTTAATTCTTCGTAGTAAACGTCTACCAGAACTAAATTCTCCCTACAAAAGAAACAGTATCGATGATAGCAATAAATGTTACCAAAATATGCTGTAAAGTCTGACGTATTATACAAATATTACATGCCTATGAGTCGAGTGTGATAGTACAAAATATATCATGAGGTCAAATTTTGACTTTTCTATTTCACGAGGCATTGCAATAATGCCACATCCAGGTTCAATCTCCGGTGGTAGTGACTTTCATGTTATGTTCCATGGATCCAAAACAGATGTAGGGTAGGTGCAGGTAATATGGGACAGCAGGTAATATGGGACACCTGTTTTCATTTTAACAAAAAGTAGCTTAGAGAAGGTAAACACTTTAAGTTGATTTGTTAAGTGTTTAGAGACATCAATTGTGCTTCTAGAAATGCAGTTTTGGAGTCTGTGTATCAAACTCTTGGAAATCAATGCCAAAAAGATTGAAATTGCCCAAAAAATTATGTCGTTTTTTTGGCCTGATATAAAATCAATGACGTCACATTTTATGATTGTGTATCCAAAAACTCTGGTACTGAGGGGGCATTTGTCATTTTTATGATCTTTAGGTGATGGGTTAAGCTTATCAGCAGGTAAAATTCCACTGACAAGTGGCACTTTCCTTTTATAAATGATTATTTTATCTGATTTTCAACTGAATGGGTGCAGGTAATATGGGACACATAGGAAATTGTGTGCATTGTCAATTCGAAAAGCAAAACTATTTTGAAAATTGAATTTTCTTGTAGAAATTTGCATTTAACATTCAAAATCATGTAACAAAAATGTTTTTAGAACAAAAGAGTGATTTTCTGAACTTTTTGATTTTCACCATAGAGATAACACAGTGTCCCATATTACCTGCACATGCAGGTAATATGGGACACTTGACGATGACGTCATTTTGACGTCATAGCGTCCAAACAAACATAAAAACAAGGTAACATTGCCTGTTTTATTAATCTTAAAGGACAGGTTGTTCATCATAACAATCTCTTGTGGGCATATCTTCTTTAGTTTTTATGCAAATAAGCTAAACGTCCTTAATGGTCCCATATTACCTGCAGGTACCCTACTTCTCGTTGAATCACAACATCTTTATTACAAATTAACCAAAACATATTCCACGTAAAAAATGTAGTCCTATAAAATAGTTGGTATAATATGAAGAGCTTCGTTGCAAAATCCCCTACATCCACTTGAGCAATTTTGAGAAAACATCAAAATATCATCACAAAAAGTACTGATATATGGGGCTTTGCAACAGAAGCAGTTTCTGGCGTGATGCTCATCCTATCCAAGCAAAAACTGCTTTTGATGATTTTTTTTATGTGTTCTCAAATTGCTCAAGTGGATGTAAGGGGTTTTACAACAAAGCCCTTCATATACTCATCTGTACCTGGCACTCACCGTTGATAATCTACATCGACGCCATATTTAGACTGCGTATCAACTCCAGCACTCACACTAGGATAGGTAGCATAAGACACAGATGTTCGGAATTCTTCATAATGGCACGGTACAGTACAATCACAACTTCCATTTGAACCACTGGTGAGGTCCTCTTTTGTTAAGCAGTATGTACAAACGAAGACAAAAGACATTAATTGGTACGTTTCGTTTCAGATATGCAGTGTAGTAGCGTCATAGGTAAATATAAAAAATCCCACATAAAAATAGCCAAAAAAACGGCTTGTGTCACCCCCCCCCCATCAGACCCGGTGCACCCCGGTCCCATATTATGACCCACGATACGCCACTGTATGAACCTTAATGCCATAAACCTTAATTTATGTTATATTACATAACATTACATAACATGATGAATGTTCAAGATTGTTTGCTGAATTCTTCTTGTTTTCATCGACGTTGCAATTCGCCAGCGATAATTCCCTGGTAACTGGATCACGCACCTTTTGGAATTGATAGTACATGTCACAGACTTTGTGTTGCGATCATTTCGATCATGATTCAGGACTCAAAAGCGCGATCTAGTCGGTTGAGTGATAATCGGATTACACGTAACACTTCGCTGGCGAATACTTTTGGCCCGTGTGTGAAGCTGACTTATTTTGTCGGTTTACACGTAGTTGATCCCAATGGTTGTATTCGCCGTCGAAGTGACTTCGTAGTTAATTGGATTAACTACAATAGCAATAGGTGAATACAATTTGGGCTATATTGCCCTGCACTACAACATTCACAGGGTACCGATGCATTGAACAATTGAGGTCAAAGAAAGGCTGATCACTCGCACCTGTAAGATTAGTATCTTTGAAAAGAGCGGTATTGTATATCTATGTTTGCTAACATACACAGGTGATTAGTGCAATCTGCTTGTAGTGCAGGGCGATCTATTCAAAAATTGTATTCATCTATTGCTATGGTAGTTAATCCGATTATGACGTCACTTCAACGGCGAATTTAGATGGACTAGGAAACGAGGCCTGAAGGTTTGCATCGTGCACTACCAACTCCCGCATTTATATATAATTTGATGTGATTCCAGAGTTCCAATAATAATTGGTTGTGACATCTAATTGACATTACGCGTTACACCGTTCACGTATACGAAAACCTAAATCTCGTCTATACTTACGTAGCACTTGTGACACACACGTCGTTGATTCATAAGGAGAGCACACGGGGAAATTTCCCGGATATCTGGAAACGGTTGACATTAAATTATCATTATTTTAAATCATGCTTTAAATATTTAGATCTATGCATAGTTTCTGTGAAGTTCCCGGATGACGACACAATATTCTAAAAATATTGTATCGTCATCCGGGTATTTGAAGTACCATACACGATCGCTGTATCCCAACACGATATACAGCAACTATTGGGTTATTGAAGAATTAAATGAAGAACAATTTGTGGAAATGAATTCCTCGGTTAAAACTCATGAAAACAATGCACGTAAAATGTCTGAATTTGGGGAAAAGAACGGGGGAAATCGAGTAACATATAAGTAAGGTAAGGCCTAAAAAAATTGTTTGATTGGCCTAACATAAAAAAAATAAATGTAGGTAGGGATTTTTTTTTATTTATAAGTATATTCTAGGACATTCTCTGTGATAAAAAGTTACCAATGCAACTTTTAAAGCTGCAAAGTACGTTTGACAAAGGCCTTGGATCTTTTTTATTTCTTTTAAAAAAATGTTTTCTTTCCTTTTTTTTTTTTTTTATTAATTAATTAATTTTTTGGCAAAAATAAAAGAAAAAAGTCTAGGGTGGGACCTAATTTTAGGGTAGGTCGGGTTACGCCAATCAAACAATATTTTAGGTTACGCTTATATTATTGGTTAGATCAGTGGCTATTTATTGTATACAAAACCGTGGCATAATGTAGCATTAGAGTCCGATGCTCTATCCCCGAGTGCTCTATGCACTCCAAAAATAGTATCCGCAGAGTACGATACATTTTAGTATTCGCTGTCGTAGTGCACGTTAGAATATGGCCGTTAGGGATAGGGCTGATAAATGAGATGTTTAAAGGGTCCCGCACTGCTTCTATGTGCCCCCCGAGGCTCTTACTACGCCCTGTGCTCTCTAAATTTTAAATACAGTGTGTTAAGAAAATAAGTTCAGTCACTTTTCATTTTTTTTGCACATTTTACGTGTCCCATAGACTAGACCAAATTCAAATGAATTAAAGATGCAATTGCATAAAACTCTATAGGGACATAATTAATTAATTAATTAATTAATTAATCAAAAAATATACTGACGTACCTGCAGGTGTGAGAATTAAAGATATTATAAAGAGTGAAACAAAAATAGCTACCATTTAGATTTGTTTCTGTATTTCAAAAAGTATTTCTTCAATTGAAAATATCTTGGCATGCATCAGCAGACTCAAAGACGCCGATGTCATACCTGTAGTTGACTTCACGCTTGAATGAGCACAGAGTTCACTCATTAAAAAGTTGCAAAAAGTTAATATCAAATACTCGATGCACTATTTCCTGATACGCGGGTGCTCGATTATATAATCCAAGTGTACTGGCTAGTAATATAATGGTTGCTCGATTAAAATCATATGGAGGTTATACCGAGGACTGGCCTGACATAGCAATTGAAATATTTTTTGCTTTTTTAGCATTTCACTAACTTAGGTTTGCCATTTCAGATAGTTTTGGAGCCACACACCCAAAGCCTGGGCATTTTCTACACAGGAAATATTTTGAAACAAAGCCCGCTGTAAAGGTCAGGTTTGGAATTGTTATATTTTTACTTAAATCTCCCAGAATGCCAGAGGCAAATAATCGTAAACATTACCTTACGGGTTTGCAATTACAGGCTTGAATAATATACTGCAATCTGCATTCAATGAAGCACCCACTTAGTGTGTAAGGCTCGTAATAATCCAGAATCTTGCTCTTGTTGCATTTACCATGTGGAGGGATCAAATTGTCGTACTGCAGAGGAAAATACAAGGAGGTGAAAGCAGGGTTTTATTTATCATGATTGTGATTGCGCTATAAAACATGAAAATTAAAATGAACTATAAAATAGGCTTCACAATTTTCTCCATGACTCTGATGACCATTGCAACGTTAGGCCGTTTTTTTAGACGTCAGAATATCCCAGGAAAACTTTCTTAAGATCACTTCCAAGACCTTTTGCATAGGCTTTTCAACATTGGGGGGGGCTGAAACTCGAAAAAAAATATTGTGGGGCCAGACTGGGGGTGCGGGAGGAGGATCAGAAAATTTTTCAAAATATAGGTCACAAAGACCCCTTTTCCCTCTATTTTATCACAATTGTTTAAGTTACTGTCCGTTTTTCCTATTCAGTGCACACACAGCGCTCCAAATGATGATTGACCTCTAGCTCACACACTGTACTGTAGGTATAGGCAATAGACTAGTTAGTGGGCTGGTGGGAAAACCCTTAACCCATTAATAGCCATAGAGGCTCACATGTGGTATAATGTTCATCCTTAACATACTACAATTTGAAGTAAAAAATGTCACGGGAAAGCTGTTGTCGAGCTGTTTTTCCGAAGAGAGTCTTCCAAAATTTCATAACAGTCGGACGTGTAATTTCAATGGCAAATTGTGCTCAACAGCTAACTCGCGATAGCTCCAACTTCGAACGAGCACCATCGTGTGATCGGTTTGATCAATTTTCGCCATAGAAGCTGTAAATAAACTTCAATTCTTTCCCTCTATGGTCATCTAAAAATGATTAAAATGCGATTTTGGGAAGATTGTTGTCGAGCCCTCCCAAATATGGAGTTCTGACTGCCCGATAGGGAGCTAAAAATGGAAAAACTTTTTCCAAACCGTGTTAAGTCTAAAACCACATGTTTCTCATTTACTTGTGTGATACGATCACAATAACTGTGACAAGTTTGACATGAGTTGTACCATCAACATGGCTGGATAACAATAAGCAGACTATTGTTCTCATTTCGGAAACACTGAGGCCACGCTCAGTATTGTTACTCTACGTTTGCTTTGTAATGGTGCATCCAACTGAAATTATAATAGGGCCTACCTATTTCATCACAGTACATTGCAATATTGCACAGGTAAATCAGAAACATATGTTTATGGATCTAACCAGGGATATGAGACACATCCCTGATTTAACATAGTTGAGCTGTTTTTAATGAGGTTTATCTTGGTTTAATGGGGTTTAAGTCCTGCAAAGGTCGTGGTGAATTCTGCTGTAGACATGACTGCATAATATGGGCACTCGATGCAGCACATCGGAACGAAGCTGAGTGTATTTGAATAAACTTTCCTATGTTTAGCAAATATCTACCTGTGCAAAAATTATATCTATCTGTGCAAATTCTGACAAATGGTCCCAGAACACACTTAGATTGCAATGGCCAAAATCAAATGTTTTGAAGTAAAAAAAATCCCAAGAGTCTGTGATCTAATTCATGAATTGGAGAGTAAAATTTGCAGGATGGGCTAGCTACAACCCTGATAAGGACTACTCACAAAATTATTCCCAAAATTACTAATATCGTTTGCAACTGGGTTTTGAAACTCGAGTATGTGATTTATGCGACGTCTCTGAAATATCAGTTCGGGGGCACTCGTAATTCACGGACGTCTCTGATTTAAAAGATGGGTCAGTGATTTCACATACGGGAGTCTGTGATATCACATACGTCGAGCTTTGTAGACAGCTGGGCACTCGATGCAGCACATCGGAACGAAGCTGAGTGTATTAGAATAAGCTTTCCTATGTTTAGTAAATATCTACCTGTGCACAAATTATATCTATCTGTGCAAATTCTGACAAATGGTCCCATAACACACTTAGATAGCAATGGCCAAAATCAAATGTTTTGAAGTAAAAAATCCCAAGAGTACCCGAGCCTGCGCTCTAATTCATGAATTGGATAGTAAAATATTAGCAGGCACTCAACTTGGGCTAGCTACAACCCTTTAAAGACCTACTCACACGCTTCAAGAGTATTTGATATCAGAGACGTCCTTGATTTATGAGTGGTCCCGAACTGATACCTACGACTACACACTTGCTTGTGGCAGATTCGGTTGTTTCACTGAGGATATCAATCATCCAATTTGTTTTGTTTTATATGTCGACAGATAAAAAAACCCCATTACAATACAGTGGTCTACATGGTCTACATGTCTACGGGGCAGTGAAATACCACAGATATCTGTGCAAATACACATAATTATGCGTAACTCGCAATGTCAGAATCGATTAACTTTATTGGCAATACGCCCTTTTTCATGGATAGCTATTGGACCATATCATATACCGCTTTAATCATTCATTACTTACTTCAACCTTCCTAACACCAACAAATGAATGGAATCCAGGTGGCAGTGCGATTCCATAAGAATCCATTAGTGGCGGGTCACTCTGGTCGTGGACAAGTATCTTCAGTCCAGCTTCAGGATTACCAGTGTCACTTTCTGAATATTCAAACTATAAAGAAGCATGATATAAATATTGAACACATGTTCATTTGGATGTGTTATGGTAGCACCATTAAATAATTGCCTAATTGAAATACATGTAAAAATGACAGTTTTCTTTGCTTGTTTTGAGGCATTTTCTCAAGACTCCAAACCTGTTTCTGTCCACTCTTTAATTCGCGGACCTATTTTCTCGATGATTATAAAAATGCGACTTTTGTGGCGATTCAAATTCATGCATAGGCTTCACACTTTTATTTAAGCTATAATTTGCTCCCCTCTCTGATTATTATTCCGAATAGCAGCCCACAATACCTCAAAAAGATTTTTTTTACCGTAGGGTGCACCACTAATAGCGCATCAAGAGTACCAACTCCTCCACGTTTGAGTATCGCTCATGGAAGGCAAACAGTGTACCTCGGATAATTTCGTTTTGCACTATAAAAAAAAAAGCTTTATGCTTTAATGTACTAGTCCTAATGTCAACATTATTTCTATACAATTTCTATATAATTTCACATCAGATTAGATCATTGCAAATTTCGATAAATTATTATTTTTATTGGACAATTATAAATTAGGCAGCTGATCGAAGGAGCGGGATTAGGAGGTCTGAACTGAAATAAGCCTATCACGAAATGTGAAAGTGCTCTCTGGTCCCGACTAGGATTTTGGTTTATTTCAGTGGCGTAGCCAGGTTTTTGGAACAGCCGGACTATGAACGTACTTTTTCAAGCATGTCATATTGATATTGAATGCGGATTGCGTGTCCCTGAAAGAACTATATCATTGGGAACTGATTTTTTTTTTTTTTTTGGGGGTATTGTAACGCATTAAAGGGGCATTTCGTGATCCACAGCCTCATCCCCCCACTTTTCCCAAAAAAAGTTGAGATTTTTACACCACTGGATACCTCGGGCTACATAATATTTATGTACCAAATATTTCTTGCAGATTAATTCGTTTAGCAATAATATCGCCAAATTTGAATTTCGTTCTGGTGCACCAGAACGAAATTACAACACATTGTCTATGGAGCAGTGTAATACACATAATCATGCATAACTCGCAAACGCAAAATCGGAATCAACTGAAATTTTGGAAATAAGCTTTTTTCGTGGATATCTACTGAAAAATGTCATAAAAAGAGGATGCTAGGATCACGAAATCCACCTTTAACCAAACATAACTAAATAACTTATATGGTTGAGGAATATATCAGCTATCACATACTTTTAAACCACTATTAAATCAAGTGATACTCCTATTGTATTGTCAAATGACATGTGTTGCATATATATTACAGCAAATGAGCCGTAAATGTCAATTGTATTCTGAGTTACAGTGTAAAATGGGCATGAAGGTCGTATTCATAGGTACCTATTTGTACGTTGTCATTTAATGAGATACACGTAGCACCAAATTGAAATACCTATGAATATGACCTTCATGCCCATTTTACACTGCATTTACGGCTATTCGTGCTGTATCACATATTTGTAATGTGATTTCAAACTGTTTTATAGTGAAAATTTTCAATTTTTTTCAACTGGAAAGGATTTGTCCCTAATTTGGGACGGCAAAACATTGAAAAACAATGAAAACCAATCCTTTCTACTTAAAATTCAATCGAAAAAGATTTGCCCCTAACTTTAATCACTAAAAGATTGTAAAAGATTGAGAAACACTCCTTTTGATTGAAAAAAAAGTTGAAAATTTCAAATCACCCGACTGAATATACAGTAGAAAACGATTTGTCCCTAATTTGGGACGGCGAGATTGAAAATTCAATCTTTTTGATTGAATTGTTCAAATGGGCAATTTAAGAGAGTAGTCCAGCAGCGGGCAATTTAAGAGAGTAAAATGAATTACCTGTTGAATATCAATCACAAGTTTCAACCCATTTCCCGCTCCAGGCTGGTCGTTTAGTAGAGGCGTGTCACCATTAAATGTATAACAGTTGCCGTATGATGTAAAAACATGCGTAAAATTCTACGGAAACAAATTGAAAAATAGTAAAACAATCACGCTGTAAGATAACGAAGTAGTAACATTATTTCAGGGGAGGAGGTTCCTACCTTTACTTGGTTTGCTACCAGCCAGTTAGGCAGGGGACCGATACAATTACCATGATTACCTGCCGGACAGGAACTTTTATCTGCCGGACATAGAGTCCTATAATGACCAGGCTAGATTGCCACTACAAGCCAGCCAAACATGCCATTTTGCAATTTACCAGCCTGACTTGCAAAGTTACCAGCCATTGGTGATACATATTTTGCACTCCCATTCATAGGCAATTCAACAACTCCTCCTATATCTTTGTACAGGAGCCAACCGTTGTTAATCCATGATGAATCCACACTTTTACTGTAGAGTATACGCGAACGCGAGCGAGACTACGCGTTACGCGAGAGCGCGTAAAATTCGTCATGTCTGGAACTTTTGTGCGTGTGCAAGCTTGCAAGTTGATTTTAGTGGCTAAACATTGCTGTTTTACGGGCCGTTTTATTCTGTAGGCCATAGTTTTATTGCTGATATCGACAGAGAAATCATCGAGGTTTTTGTAAAGATGAGTGGCAATGATTAACTGACATTCCTCGTGAAATAATCGTGAATTATACGATCTTTAGCTTCTTTCGTTGTTGAAAGGATTCAATCATGTTTCACCGTTGTTCATCACCGTTTAACAACTGCGTGGTTTACTTCGCTCGGGCGAAGTAAACCACGCAGACGACGCGGCCGCATCGTTGTTAAACGATGATGAACAACGGTGAAACATGATTGAATCCCTAAGTGAGAGCTAATTGGAGATTGTGACCCCTTAAGGCGGGTTGGAGCCGCCTCAGGCCATATTTTTCCAGTTTTGGTAATTTTGTTTAAATAATAAAAAAGCTTATTTCTGCAGTTATACATTTATCTTATACGAAATGGGGCAATGAAGCCACTGGTCACATTTCCATGGAATTGCCTAGTGTATTGCAACTTGTACTTCTACAATTATAAATCGTGAGCATAATTATTTCCATTTTTAGGACGAGATCAGAGTGGGCGATATAAGCATATGAGATCAGCTGGAGTATTATAATATAATGTGGGAGTAACTTTGCATCAGTGGCGTAGATTTCTTTTTGACATGGGGGGGGGGTTTGTAAGTATAGTGAATTCAACACCCTTTGGCGACAGAATAAGTTGATGGTACAAATGCGCGCAAAGCGGGTGAAGAATTTTGCTATTTTGAAGCTAAACTGATGAAATGTGGTGCAAAAAAGAATAAAGGCGCGCGAAGTGCGCAAAAATTTTCACTTTTGGGGCAAAATGGGCAAATATGAGGTTAATTTGGTCAGAAACCCATATTCAGGCGTCAACATTGGGGAGGGCCGGAGGGGGATGATTGTATGGACCATCCCCCTGGCAAGATAGATAGATAGATAGATTTATTATTATCTTTTCACTCATTACATGATACAAGAATAATACATAAGAATAATACATTATAAAGATATAAAGAATAATACATATATATAATAAACTATGGAAATGCATAATACAACGACGAGTGAAGGAATTACAGTTGAGGCCCAGAGGCCTGTAGCTCTGTAACCCCTTGATACAGGTATATGGCATTTATTTGACATGGCAGCCGGTTGGTAGACAACAAAAATGCCGAGCCCAAACAACCAGCTGTCATGTCCATCAATGGCATATCCTATGTTAACATTTAAGGAAAAACAAACAAAAAAACAAACAAAATCAAAATGCACATATCAAAATGGTTATTGAAAGTAAATTGATGAAATTAGTGACCAAAATATTGAAAAGGTACACATGATTGAAAGACTTTATGTATTGCTAAAAAGCAATTAAGAATAGCTTTGCATAAGATGTTGTTTCCATTTGACTTCGAACGATATCCAGAAGCGGGGTTATGGTTTGTTGAACTCTGTTCCTTCAACAAAATTGTACCTTTTTTCGGTTCTACATGTGTCTCTTTTTCCACACTTCTGGTAATAAATACCAAACAGTTATAATTGGCGGTCATTTCAAATCATCCCCAAGTCAACGAGGTTCAGGAATGTCCTCTCATTGTTAATTGTTTGTTATACATACCTAGACAAAATAAAATGCTTTGTAATCCACCACTTGAACAGGATTTAGCCAAAGCAAACAAAGACAAGAACTATTTAAAGATTCTATAGAAATAGGTAGAAGCTTATTATCCTCTTCAACAATAGGATGTTTGATGAGATACTTGTCGCAACGAATTTAGATACCTATGAATACGACCTTCACGCACATTTTACACTGTAATTCAGTATACAATTTGCCGATTTGGCTCTATCGTAGTGTCCAGTCACAAATTATTTGTATGGTCCTAAGGATCACAACAATTGATTTTCTATGTCCCCAATTCCTGACACAATAATGTGTGCGGTGAATATTTGACTTTCACCGCGCAGAATAGATCTATATGGCGCACGTAATTGGTCGATTCGATTCCCCTTCCCACAGACAGTACCCAGGGCACGTTCCCTCCCTTTCCCCCAGCAACTCACATGGTTAAAAAACCACTAGTTCATCCTTTCAGTATGTTTATGTCACATGTAACCCAACAGGTGGTAAAGAAGGCTTTTAGTACAGTGTGCTATTATATTCAGCAAGTTGGAGGTTTCTCTTCTCTTGCATGCCGGGTTGATATTCTCGCTCTAATGATTAACTAAGTCAACGTATAAATTCAATCCGAGCATTAAATTAAATGTCATGTTAGTTGAAAAAGCTATTTGCTAATGGTTTCAATCTATTGTTAATGTAAAGGTGCATTAGGTCTACACTATACCGCGCATATGTTACAGTTCACACGCAATTCAAAAGTCACGAAGTGTTCATTTGTTAAAAGTTAAAATTGCTGAAATTGTGAAGAGTAGGTCACATGGCCTGGTTGCAGTTTCGTGCAGCTGTTGTTATTAAAAATAAAAGCTAAAATGAAATACCTACACTTGGATAACATTTACGGCCTCTCCATTGACAATCCAATAAAGTCTCGTTATCCAACTGAAAACCAGCTCTCAATGTAAACTCCGTGTAATTAAAGGTTCCAGTAAGATTGGCAAATGTCTCATAATAATCGAACGATGACCCATACCACGAAAACGATTCTAAATCCGTATAACTGCCATAGTCATAATCCTCGGCGTATAATATGTAGATTAGAAAGTTTGCATCTGCTTCGGTGATTTGTGAAAGGCGAAATCTGAAATAAATTACACATATAAAATTATTAAGAAACTGGTGCGTATTTTTTTACAAAATCGTCAGCCTACAACGCTAATTGCCTAAGTCATTTTTTTTTGTAATTTTGAGAACAAAGTACAAAATGTGGTTCAAGCATGCATCAGTTACGTAATCACTCTAATTTTGGATTATCTACTTATTTTGGATTATTCCCTTTCATTTGTGTCATTGTGATTATTTTGTTCCTGTGCAAATATTGGTGAATAAATATGTTTAAATGCATGCTTGAACCATATTCTGTACTACTACTTTGTTCTCAAAATTACAAAAAATGACTTAGGCAATTAGCGTAGTAGGCTGACGAAATGCTACTGTAAATCCAAGTAGTTAGGATTTCTGCAACACATTTATCACACTCTCAACGTTAGGCGTTTAATTTTCCATTTACACAGTAAAGGTATAAGACACCCAAACACCAAAGTAAGAGTAAACATAAGAGTATTTTAATTCTAAGCGTTTACTTTCATATTGTTCGGTAAGTAAATATAATATGTGTTTACTTTGTAAACATTTGATGTGTTTACTATCTAAACAATTTTGAAAATAAACAAGTTAGATGTTTAGAATCTAAATACTCTCATGTGTTTACTCTTGGTGTGTTATTTGTGTGGTTTTTATTACTCATCAGTGAGGGAAATGTTTTCGTTTTATTGTTTCTTCAAAAAACTATCATGCCTCAGTCCCCTCCCCGGAAATCAAATGACGCGCCCTTAAATCAACCCAAAACAACCCAGTCAATCAGGAGCAGACAATCAACTGCAACATTGTTCGACTCTATCCCAAGATTTAACAATGACCACTTAGGTTCTTCCAGTATATATCTTGATTTGAAACTCACATTGCCACGTTGCGTCCGATTAACACCCAAGAGTGTGTCTGCTTGGTGCGACCGCTTAACAACAACATATCAAATTTCACTGGGTATCTATTTTGGTGACAACATGCAAGGCAACGGAAATTTAAAAGGCATTCTGATCTTATTAACGCCAGGTCAAATTTACAAGGAAAGTTAAGCAGGGCTCTCACAATTGAGGTCTCGCTATGTTGACGACACTTTAAGTAATTCCCAAGTAATTATTTTCCAAGTTCGTCAATGAAGTATACACGTAGATCAAATTCACTTTGGAGGAATTTATGGGCAATATGTGATAGGGTTGGTCTACATCAAGCATATTCAACATAAACCATGAACACACTATTTTACCTACCTGTTAAAATTACAGAATGTAACTGCCGGAAATGCAAGCGGCGATTGGTACACGACAGAAATTTGAGTATTTATGTTATAATCAAAATATTCCATACAACGCAGACTTATTTGCCAGAGACATGTCCCTGAACAGGCTAACACAGCCAGTGTCCATAAGAGCCGTAACCAAGTGGGTTTGTCTGGATCACCAATACGATTCAGGCCATGAAAGGTTGTATTATTTATGAATTCTCTCTCAAGAGTTCCTTGCTTAGATTTGTCTGGTGTTTCTTCCATGGTATACGCTGTTGTAGGTGTTCTATAAAACCTTTTTTGACCACAGCCAAGTTATGTGTCAAATTGTGTATCTGATGAAATAATAAATGGAACAAAATCACTAAAGGGCGACGTTTTCACGTATTTTTGTGGGACATGAGAGCACATCAACAATATCGAATTGCATTCCGAATACGAAGATGTCCTTCTGATATCAAATAATTTAGACCTTTTGAGATATATATTATACACATTTTATGGCAAATGATTAGAAATTGATATTTTTGAAATTTAACAGCCATCGAACTAATGATATGTACTTTAAAGTGTTCTGAGAAAGGTTTTTAACACAAGTCTCCACATACATAAATGACAGCCAGTGAAAAAATTTCACTGACCATCCATCCTTTAAAGTGTATGTAGCTGGGATGAAAAGCCGTCCATCATATGAAAATGTTGACCTTTCGTATTGAAGATATATGGGGCCTAGATTTTCTTCCCCAAAACACCACTGAAAAAAGATCTTCAATATGCAAGTCAAAATTTTCAATTGATGGTCGACTTTTCATCCCATCTACATACAATTTAAGTACATATCATTAGATTTATAATGTTTACTTCGAGGACTATCAAAAATATCAAATTTTAATAATTTGCCATAAAATTTGTATTATATCGAAAATTTCAAAAATTCAAAATTATTTGATATCAGAAGGATATTCGGTATTTTAGTGGACATCAATGCGCCAAATGGTGCGGGCGCATTTGGTTAACAGTGCCCTTAAAAGCGACCAATTCAGGCAAGTTTGGATGCCTTTTGGGTGCTTTTTTGTGAAAAAAAAAAATGGTTTACTGTTGGGTGGCAAAAACAGCAAAAGAAACAGTCTGCGTGGGTCATCCCCGTACAAATCAGACAAATATTTTTGAAGAACTTACCCCGGATGTAAACTATCGCATCTGCCTTCCAGTCGACACAATTCCTATGGAGCTAGTGGCAAGTACCATGAGTAACTCCACAGGGGTAATATTTGGCGAGCCTCCGGCGCACCACTAATCATACAGCTAACCTGAGAATCATATGCTCTGTCCTTCATTCTCACCTAACGGCGGGCCGTGTCCCGAAGGGTCGCCGTTAGGTGGGAGGTGAACATGATCGCCGTGGTTAGAGTGTGGACATCTTAACTAATTAGTGAGTCGCGTGGCAAGCGTGGCTAAGATTTGTGAGTGGTTATAGAGGACATCATGGATGATTATGGGAATTGTATCTCGTGGATGTGTGCCCGTATGTAAGCTAATAATAGTTTCATTTCAAGAATTTAGGCTAAACAAATTGTTATGTCTCAAAGCCCATGGCAGCTTCAAAAACGATGCGGAATGAGTTTTTTTTAAAAAGATTATTATGGGTGTTTTTTTAAAGATTTTAAACCTAAATTTTGAATTAAGATGTCATTTTCGAGTGCTAAAAAGTACACAGTATCAAATTATGGTTGATTTACACAGTTGAAGTACAAATCATCAGCCTGCTACGCTAATTGCCTAAGTCATTTTTACATGTTTCTCATTTGCAATTTTGATTTTCTGAGTAATACACCCATAATTAACATGATTAATCAAATTTCCTTTATTTTATTACATCTCTTTTGCATATATTCAATATAAAGTCTGCACAAAACGTAACGCAGCTGTTATAAATACGCCTATAGCTTCAGAACTAATAATTGTTTTCACAATACTAACAGTAAGCCAAAGAATTTGGGTACCAGTTGTGTTCACCCCTGTATATCCTAAATAAAGACAAGTATGTCAAAATTAAAACAAATAGCCACTACCTGGACTCTTTAGCTCTTATTTAATACCTTATTTGTTGAAATTGGTTGAGAAACGGTGATCTAAAACCTAATGAAGAAACGAAATCAAAAGTTGCACTTTTGTGTTCTAATCAATGAAAGCACGACGCTAGTTTTAACGTGCTAATCAATGGAAGCACAGCGCTAGTTCCTTGTTCGCGAACGCTTTGTGTACAAATCAATAGGGCATGCAATGCAGCAAACTGCCACTTTTAAATTGGCATCTTCCTTGGGTATTTGGATCGTCGTGTTTTTATTTCTAGAACAATTTCAACAAATGAGGTCTTAAATTCGAGCTAAAAGATGAATCTATGACATATCTGTCTTGTTCAGGATATACAGGGGGGGGTGACCATAACTGGTACCTTAATTTTTTGACTTACTGTATTTCAACATAGAGTAGCGGCTTTTAAAGAAAAAGAACGAATTTAATAGTTGCAGTTTACAGCAATCAATGGTTATTAAGCATTGTGCCACATAAAACCCGCCATTATCTTCGTGCTGACATAAAAAAAAATCGACACGAATAGCTGCAGTTTTAAATTCGGGTATTTTCCTTACAAAACACTGAGTGTTGTTAATATTGAACGAAATTGGACGAATGTGGCATCAAAATGCGCGTAAGTAATAAATCGTTTTTTCTATGTTGAAATATTGTGAAAACAATTACTAGTTCTGAAGCTATAGGCGTATTTATAACAGCTGCGTTACTTTTTGTGCAGTCTTGAGTACAGGAAGTGGAAATGGGGAAAATCCGTCAGCCCTACCCTACATTGTATTTAGCAATGGTCCGTTTACTCCAATACAACACGTTTTTGGCCCAAGTATGCCGGGGTACAACCTCGTCAGGTCAAATGGTTACATTTGTATTGTTTATCTTAAAGGTCATATATATTGCTCGGACAACATCATATCATTGGCGAGCTAATATTATGAGGACAATGAAAATGACTCCTTTTTTGAGAAAATAAGACGTTTAAAATTGATATTCCGCAAAAACCAACTTAAGCGGTGAGTTCCTTCGAACGAGACAGATTTGACCTAGAAAAAAGTTGACGTCATGAAATGGATGTACCTGCTTTGAGAGAAGGGACTGTAAATGCTCTCAATGCATAGAACGTATACTGTTGTTGTTCCCAGAAAAAAACTCTGAATCAAGTATTACAAATTTAATGGTTTTTAAACATATGGATAAAATCAGCCGCTTTTTTTTTTATATATTAGTAAATTGTGATATTACAATTCATATGTATATCAACAACATGAGAAATATTTGGACTAAAAAATAAAAATAAATATTTTGAGGTTAGAATTTGAGCGTGATCGATCTGAGACTAGTATAATTATTCAGGTATACTAGTCTCAGTAATCAATATTGTATTTATTATGGAAATAAACAATTTCAATGAGACGGTAGCTAACCTTTGTTGACATTTGAAGGTCGCGCATTTATACATGAATCATATATTATCTAGATGATCTATGCATGAATGAACATAAAAAGAGCTCTATAGCTCATGTGTTATCGAGATCATATGGGAAAGGTGGGTAATCCCACTCTTGATATTGGTATGGTTTATTCTATCTTACGTTGTTTTAATGTATAGTAATAGGCTTAAATGAAAAGATGTTCGGGATTACCCCACTATCCCCTATAGTGTCCACTTCATTTACTTACGTCATCAGCCCGCTGCCTTGAAAATTAATTTCGCTTCGAACGGGGAAGGACTCGTACGAGCCAGAACATTACCAACACAATTTCTCTTTTTTCAGGAGAAATAAGCATAGGCCTAAACAAATTGCAACGAGTGTCAACTTATAATGTAATAATTATTCTCTTCGAATGGAGTTAAACTTGTTTTTGCAATAGATATGCCCTTTAAATCATCAGTTAGATTATGATCGGAGGCTGAAATAAAATGACTCTATGGTAGTAACATTGAGGCGTTTTGTATAGGGCACGCTATTTAACCACGGCGTTCAGAATCAGAAACGAGTTTCTGAATTTGTGACACTACGTCAGACGCAAACTATATAGTATTTTTTTATAGCTGGCTTCAACTATATATGATCCTGTGCCATATACTGGGGTACCCAAAAAGGTGGCTTTGTTACATTTTGATGTGTAGTTTGGATTTCAAAACACTGTCTCTTGTGTATTCCTTCACTTAGAAGATTCAATTAGGTCTTAAATTGAGGCTAATTTATTCTATATTACTCATGTTTTTATCCTGTTTAAAAATATTTTTCAATTATTTTCTTATGACGTTTGGCATGAAATGTGCCAAGGGTGGCTGAGGATTAGGGGGAGGAGGATTAGGGGAGGGATTCATATTGTAAATTTGATTTAAAACCCCCTTTAAAAATTTGAATCTAGTAAAAAAATGTCTAAATGAACTCCCAGACATCTAAACCAAGTAAATAAATACAGAAGTTCATTTAAAAGACCAATACTTGCTCAGAATGATTGTAAATGTGGAAAAAAGAGGTGGGGTTACATCCTCCCTACTTTATGATTGTTTTGCCCGCACTCTCTCATTTTTTAACCGATTTCCATAAAAAAGGTGTCAAAAGGCTCAGAAGGATGAACCACTTCAAATGAGATGTGTAGGTAAAATGTTTGAACCATTTCATTTTTTTTTACTATGTAACACAAAGGTACCCCAGGTTGTGACACAGGACCATATCAGAAATGTAAACGATCATTTTGTTTATATCATCTTAGTTATAATAATAATTGCTTACTCCCATCCATGTCGTCATCTCTTCTCTCCTTTGTTAATATTTTCATGTTTCACAAATTCATTGCTTCTCCACTGCCAGTTAATTTTCCTCTGCGTTCCCTTTGGTTCCGGAATGTAAGTAGCCCTACACCTCTGTCTAAGCCTACGCTATTCATTCTAAATGCTGAGTATATTGGTAAAATTCACAAATGTCGTCAAGTGTAAATACACGTGTTGTATTCCCCAGAAAAACAATCGCATGTTCAACGTGCCGGGTGAACGTGTCAAGTAAGCGCTGTGCTGGTGAAAAGCCAGAAACGTTCCGATGGTTTATTTTATTTTAAAGGTTGATGACCAGATTGACAGCCTCATCCTCATTTTCTTCATCAAAACTAAGATTTTGTTACAGCAGAAAGCTCATTAGGGCCGTTCACAAACACTTGTTGGGGGGGGGGGGGGGGGGGGGGGCTGATGCAAAAAAAATTTCATCGGGAAAATTTTTCGGGCCCCCTTTTCAGATCTCACAAAATTCAGCCCCTCCTTTTTTTTTTAAATAAAAATTATCGGTCAACCCCATAGACATGATAGAAAAGCATATAAACTCAATTTTCCCGGGAAAATATGTGGCCAATTTTTTCACCCCCCCCTAGGAGAGTCACAACTTTAAGGCCCCCCCCATTTTGCATCAGGCCCCCTAACAAGTGTTTGTGAACGGTCCCTTATGTGTCACATCACATTAGATGATGTTAACAAAAATGTGGTAAAAAATTATCGTACATGTATCACAACCTATGGCCCATTTGTTATACATGTTTTTGCTTCTCATAATTGAAACCGCTGTATCAATACTGCTCAAAATTTGGTTTTATGGTAGGCGAAGACTCTAACTTCTAACCCACTTTTTTAGCCCACATATGTTTTGCGTGATAATTACATTTTTATGCCTTTGTACAAGTAATGAACACAATAACTTATAGCTAGGTTTAGTAATTTATAATTAGATTGCTTTGTGTTAATAATTGATTGTTATTTGCTTTGGAACACTTTTCAATGAACCATGAATGAACAGGAAACCCATTGTCGTTAATTTGTCACGTTGAAACTATGTTGGGTTAATTTGATTGACTTTCGAGAATTCGAGTTAAGATTTTTGTTTACAGTTTTTGATATTAAACGTGGAACTGGTGATCCAAGTATCTTCTTATCATGCGCTACTTCAAACAGTAATTATTTGGTGTTTAAACTTATGTGTCATACTTTTTTCACATTTCACATAAATTGAGCAAGATTTAATGTTATTCATATACATTATACTTTATGATTATACCATACCATCAATATTGGTAATAAATGTGTGCAATTTGCATTGAAAACAAAATCACTAACAGACACAATTATGAAAAACAACCGAAATTGTGGCCCCAATTTTATATCACTTGAGTATTTTTAAGACCGTATAGTGGTTTGTTTTGCTATTTGGGAACCACGAATTTTGATGGATTTAAGAGTGTCCTGGGTTAGTAAATATTTCCCCTTATATTATATGACAACGCGATATTAAAAGAAACTGTTTGGTTCAAGTCGTTTTGCCTACATGCCAGAGTCAATATTAGGCATGACCATTATTTATTCCACCTTAAGTCTTTGTTTAAGTTACCATTTCGATGTATACATGATATATGCCTCGCAAGCTCGCTCTTGCAATAGAGCTCAATTAAGGCCTACATGAATTTAAAATGAGATTTAAATGATTGATTATAAACTGAGTAGCTTACCTCATTTCGCCGTTAACTTCATAAACAACACAGTGCATAATAAATTGATTTGATAGTTATGAAAACTAGCCCATCGGATTGAGTGGCCCTGATAATGTTTAAACAGGAAACTTTCATCTTGGTTTCTGCAAATAAACTTTCAATTGCTTGGGCGACGCCGATATTTGCTTTTCGCAAATATATAATATGGGCAAACGAATACCTTAATAGTATTACGTATATGAATTTGGACAGTGAAGATGTGACTCAGGTGTAGGCTATATATTTATGTTTTTTCACGGTAGTGAAATGATGCCACTTGCCCGCACATCTCATAGGCTATGCACAGTTTATCCCTTACATATCCTGTGTCTTGAATAGCTATTAGCCCACCAACCCTGTGGTTAAGAGGCTAAGAAATAATTCCTAATATCTCATACCCTAGTTTGTATGCCTTTATCTAATCCTGCCCACAGGACAAGGACTAATTTACCCCTTAAATTCGGCAAAGAGTCTGTTCAGTGTAGGAAATGTTTAGCCTTTTTTTTTTATAAACACGATTTTTGACCTCTTTGTGGAACATAACTAATTTGTTCTAGACCACCGACTGAAGTGAAATAAGTTTATATTAAAACCTGATTATAATTATTCCAAAAGGAATAGTTTTAAAATGCCCTATAACTATAAAGTATTCGTTATTTGAGTGTTTTTGGGACAACCTGTATATATGAAACTCTGGCTCCAGGTTATACAGAAGATATTGTGGTTACAAAAATATACAATGCTGAGCACTGGCTACCACATAATACCTATGCATCACGTTTATGAAATTAGTCACGTACATTATTTAGAATACTAAAATTAAATGTTTATTTCAAGTTTTTCTTAATTAATTAATGCTGAATTTAATTACGTGATAAGCGAGCAACTTCATTTATTATTTTTAATTATTATTATTATTATTATTATTATTATTATTATTATTATTATTATTATTATTATTATTATTATTATTTATCATTAGTGTTATTATTATTATTAAAAAAAAAAAAATAACGGTCTGTCTCATCAAATTGATGGTGCTCATTTTGGTCATACATAATTGTAAATTTTTTCTTCTTTTTATTACCGATTTTATTGTTTAAAAAAATAACAAAAATTTGCTGTAAAATTAATGTTCAGTTTCAAATGTATGTTTAATTTCCCCTAAATTATGATGAATTAACAGCTGGCTTTAGTCCACACAAAATCATACTGTTTGTATAATTATGTTCTTTGTTCTCTGCAAAAGGAATCAAGAACTGATCCCATATCATACTGGTGTCAAAATTAAATATATGCTCATATTATGTACATACATTGAAATTTGTAATTATTACTTTATTTTGATATTTAGGCTAAACATGCGATATAGCCATCTATATCGATATAGCAGTAGTGTGTTGTATTAAAAGAAATAAATATTGTCATAGAACTAGAATGAACTAGAATTACTTGTATCCAAACCCGAAAGTTGCAACAACAGAATATTTTCGTTTGATTTGCATGATTGCCAGTTTTTAAGTAAAGTTGGGCTACATTAATCGCCTCTTGCAGTAATCAGTATTGTATATTCAATTTCTAGGTGATTATTGTCCAAACATCTCAGCCTATTATAGTGACCATAATGAAAATGGCAATGGTGGTTCAGTATTAAGACCCTCTGTGGAGTCTTTTTTTTTATCAGAGCTGATTTGCAAAAGGGTTTACATCCACTTTTTGACTTTTTGAGAAAAACAGCTTTTTTGTTTTGCAATTATTATTTGTTCGATTTGATTCATTTTGGTTTTGGATAAAGTGGTGATGAATAGAAACTAACATAATAGGTTTGGTGCAATTTTAAGCCTTCATATTTATTCTATTATTTCTTTTATATCACGCCTTTTGTGGATGTAAGCCCTTTTGCAGCACAATACATTTACTTGTTTTCTAGAAACTAACTTTGCAATCTATTTTGGGCCATTTCTTTTGCATTACTTTATGCAACTTGACTAATGCTTTCAAAATCAAAAAGAAAAATTAAAATATCTCATTTTTTTTTTATTATGAATTTTTGATTAAATTCATCAAAAGTTAAAGAACATTAGTGCTACCATAAAACATCAAAAAATTAAAAGAAAGGTATTTTTCTAAAATTTTGATTTTCAGTTCATATTTCCGGAAATTTCCGAAGATTCCCCGAAGGGAAAATTTCCGATATTTTCGAAAGGGAATGTGATATGAAGGTCAAACAACCAGCAAAATATGTATATATTATGCCAATAACTCAATTTCGGACAGATGTGGATGTAAGCCCTTTTGCATCTCAGCTCTTCTAATATAAATTTGTTGTTGTAATGTGTAGTCATACCGGAGCAAATCGAAGTAACATTGTATTATCAATGTCATAACTACATCTTTCCTCATTTGCTCGCCCTATTCCTTTGTCATCCTCCTGGTCACAATGGAATCACTTCTATCTAATATTAGGCTTATTAACCGGGGCTGAGGCTCAGCAAATGCAGAGTTTGACCGAGCCATCAGGTTTTCTTATTATGATAGTGTCTTCTTGTTCCTGTTCGTACGTGAATTTAATGCTGCTGGAGGGATCTGTCTTATTAAGGTGATCAGATCGTATCTCTTCCACATGGAGGGACGGTAGGTAATGGGAGCGGGTACCGTAGAAATAGCCTTTTCGTCAAGCCATTCCATGAAGATGTCGCAGTCTATGGAACTCATAGGGCTCCCCATAGCCATACCAAAACATTGGCGAAAGATCTGACCTCCATAGCTGAAATACCGTAAAACCCCGTCTACAAGCATATAGAGTGCTTCTGATGAAAGCTACATTAATCCAGACGCCATTATGGAGTTTGAGCAAATAAATTACGGATCCAAGCATATACAAACATGTATTATTTTAAGACCAATCTATTGTATTGGTATATTTACGCTTGCTTCGAATTAATCTAGCTTTCATAAAAAACACTATATATGCTTGTAGACGGGGTTTTACGGTATGCGACTGAAACCAGACTGAACTCTGACAGTTCTATTATATCATACTTGATACTTGATAGTACCTTCCATAAAAGCATTATCTGATGTCCCGGAAGCTGGCAACAATGGTCATGTGGTCCAAAGTGCAGAAAATTAAATGCTGAAGAAACTTAAGGTGCGGTGTGGTTAAAAAAACTTGATGAGTTGCTGTCTACCAACTCTTGCCGGAGGCTGCTGGCTGCAACTGCCTGATGAAGGGCATCGCAGCTAAGTTGAAAGATGGTAAGCAGAGTTCTGTTCTTTAAGTATTTATCCTGAGCAAATCTCTCACGAATAATTCCATCTTTACTAGATTTGATATTATGAACTTTCAAAACCATTTTCATAACAATCCAGATGAACTTGTTCAAAGATTGGAGAAAGTTTATGTTTTTACCATGTGAAGCCAAAATGCTGGTCTTTGACCTTTTGCTAATTTTTGAATCCTAATGACCAAAGAAAATATTAATGGGACAATAATGAATTTTGACTCCTGTGTAAACTTTGACCCTGGAAACAGTGGTCACACTGCATAGTACCGCGTGTTATATTCCGTAAACCGAGTATTTGCGAATGAGGGCAGCTGTCATTTTTTTGTTCTGCACATATAAATTTTTGTCAGTTTTTGATTTCAAAACACTCAATACGCTCACTCAAGATTATCATGTTCTGTCAACACATATATTCAAGTGGAAGCCTTACAATTGGGTTCTTTTGAAAGCAAAAATGACTGAACATATTCATAATTTTCTACCCCGGTATCCAAAAGATCTATCGTTTGAAAATCAATACACGTGTATTGGCGTGCATAGCCGAAATAGACGTGTATTGATTTAGTTTCCCTGCCTGTACACTATAATTATTTACCAGGCGTTGTCGATGTGTAGCCAAGATTTTTGTTCAGTTCCTCATTTAAATAAGGTTAATGGGATGTCATATTTTACAGTGTTAAACATTTAATTAAAACCTTGCAGTGTATTTCTTATTATTAATACATTGATTTTATTGGAAATGAGATAAGGACGCCAATAATCGCATTTATATTTCCTTATGTCTTGCGGTTATTGAGTGAAGGTAAATCATTATATCGATTTTGCCCCTGAGAAAAACCATGCACGGGCAGAATGACACCCCTAATATCATTTGAGTGCAAACACCAATTGCGTAACACCAATTGCGTGACTGGTATTCCCCAGCTACATGTACTTCGATTATCACAATATTAATTAAATGCGTCGAAACATTTGTCATTGAAGAAATATTATGCAATGCTGAAAACTAATTTGTTATTTTATATTAATTTCAGTCTAAGAAATAATTTTCTTGAGTCAGGCGGCGGATGACATGCACTAGTGGAAAATTTGCAATGAGAATTCTTTCAAAACGATGAGAATTGGACAAAAGTATGAGAATTTAAAAATTCTCATTCAAATGAATGAGAAATACCAATTAACGTGTCAAACACCTGTCACATTGTTTTAAATGAGAAAATTAACCACTTGTGACAGGTTGTTGACACGGTAATTAATATTTCTTATTCATTTGGATGAGAAAATTTTATATAAATGAGAAAATTCTCATACTTTTGTCCAATTCTCATCGTTTTGAAAGAATTCTCATTTTAAATTTTCCACTAGTGATGATCGAGCCCGGCAACTCGTGAAACCGCCCGGCCGTATGGCATTTTCCATATACTCGGTTAGTTTTGTGGGGTTCATTATCGAACCCCAACGGTTTTAGCTTGTATTTATATTATTTATCAACATAGGCCTATTTGTTTGTGATATTTCAAGCGTTTTAAAATTTCAAAATAATCCCATTCAATTACACGGTTGACGATGAAAATTTACTGAATTTAGGGAATGCACGTCATCCACCACCTACTTGAGTGATAAATAATCCATATGTAATGACAAATGAATGAATGATAAATTAATGACGAAGTAATATCAATATAATACATAATCTGTTATTCATAATTAGTTATCACAAGTGGAATATTTCGGCATTAGAGGATATTCTTGAATGACAAACCATGTATTTTGACAAATTCTAATAATGCTTTGTGCACGAGGTCAGTGTCTTTAATAATATTTAAAACATACCAACAATACAAAAATACATTAAAGAAAATGAGAAAGTTTTTTAAACACAAGTCTCCACATACATAAAATAACAACAGGTGAATACATTTCACTGAACATCCAGGAGTTGAACATGGGACCTTCGGAATACCGGACCGATGCTCTACCAATTGAGCCAGGTGAGCAATGATGTTATTATCTATAGCCTATATGCTGAACTGAAGGCCTATAGACTATAAACTATAGCACGTATATTCTATATATTCAGTTCAGCCTGCCCTCAATAGACCTTCAGTTCAGCCTGCCCTCTATCATCTTCTCATCCAAGAAGCTTTAAGAAAGAGGTTTGGAAATCATTCCGAACTCACAATTTTATTAGAAATGGATTTCTCGGTCTGCATTAACGAAGTTTTAACTTCTTGGTCTTTGCCGAACCTATAAGACAGCATGCAGCTCACTGTCACAGAACATTAATTAGCAACAGCACAATGTCACAGAACATTAATTGGCAACATTTCCTATACCTTCGCTGAAGCAAATACTTCAAAAACTACTACTTCATTTATCATGATCGTAGGTCTTACATATTATCTGAATGACATACAAGAGTTCCTATTCCCATAAGTATGTTGCACCTTGCATGTGTTGCTAAATCGCACGTGCATAGGCTGGCACAATTTTCTATGAGGAGACTCAACTTCACCTACAATTTGTGGCTATTCTTCTTCTACCGTCCATTTATGTTCCACTGTATTTTCACGGTCTCGGTTCATCTTGAATACCCCAGGTTCAGCTATGATGAAGTATGACATATACTACCTAGGCTTGACATACATGACATCGCTATTTTGACGGCCCACATAAAATCTTGGACCTAATTCTATCGAATCATCAATGGCATTACTTCTGCCGGACGACGGTCGTTTACTAATTGAAGATTGATGTTGTGTATTCGACGGCTGTCTGTGGTTGCGTTCTGATCTGCAAAGTGATTTTAGTTTATATATTATGTAGTCGATTACCTCTCCGATTGTTAAAAGACTCGCTCCCAGAAAAAGGCCAAGATTTCCACCAACATCACCTATAAAGAGCAGGATAGACAAAGGTTAATTTTTAAAAAAAATTTACGTAGTGTTAAATTAATACAATGTGTGTTAATTTACAAGACATGGTTGTTATCGTCGTCAACATTATTGACATTACGAGCCGTCGTATCATCATTGCGACGCGTCATGTCATCATAGCCAATACGACGCGTCCTATCACCATCATCATCACCGGCTTCATCATCATCATCATCTTTAGCAATGTATTACATGGTTAATTTTAGTAAAGAGTTGACACTTACTTATGAGGCTTGATAACGTCATGGCTTCTGTCTCATTTACAAGTTGGAAGTTTAATTCTTCGTAGTAAACGTCTACCAGAACGAAATTCTCCCTACAAAAGAAACAGTATCGTTAATAGCAATAAATGTTACCACAAAATATGTTGTACAGCCAGACGTAGACCATTATAATTGACATATAATAATAATTAATACGTTTTCTATTTTCTCCAACTGACATTCACAGCGTGGCCTAATCATGCGAATGGTTATAGAGTGCTCTCGCCATTGGTACATCATAGGTCACGGGTTCAATCCCCGGTGGGGGCGACTTAAAATATGGAATGTTCCATGTATCCAAATCGGCTGTGCCTCATACTCGCTTAACGAATACATCTTTATCACAAATTTACCAGTCAATATTTCACCTAAAATGTTTGCTATCTGTATCTAACATTCACCTTTGATATTCGTCATCGAAGCCATATTTAGACAGTGTATCAGCTGCAACACTCCGACTAGGATAGGTTGCATAAGACACAGATGTCTGGAATTCTTCATAATGGCACGGTACAGTACAATCACAACTTCCATTTGAACCACTGATGAGGTCCCCTGTTGTAAAGCAGTATAATGTATATACAAACCGAGACAAAAAGACATTTTGTACATTTCGTTTTAGGTATGAATACCATGGCATAAACCTTAATATATTATACATTACGTAATAAATTGTTCTTTTGTTCTGCTACAAGATTTCGCTAAATATTAAATGTGCATATCATGTCTCAAATACCATCATAATGACATGACCAACACCATGTCTATGGTCCTGCCTGCATGTGACGTAGTTAGCCGCAAACATGGCCCAATATTCAACTCTGTTCAATAGAAGCAAGTCAATACCACAGAAAATGCATAACTTGCACCACAGGTGGATCCCAACAGTATATTAAATAGACTGCATTACGGGTTCGCCGGTTCAAATCCTTTGTTTGAAGCCAATCGTTAAAAGCATGCAGTGCCTCTACAGGAATCGCCAGCTGAGATTCCGTCTGACCACTTCCATGGTCTGACTGAGGAAGTGCCTGCTAGAAGGTATTTTCTTTGCATACCACCTCATAACAAAAAAATGGCTTTGAATCACACCAAAAGCATTGTCTTGTGTGTTCATTACGAGTTTAATTAGGCCTATAGGTTAATAAATGCGTATACATCACTTGTTGGGAGTGAAATTGTAAAAAATAATGCTTGCGTACTGAGATGTTGATGCGTCTAATCGGGCGTCTAATGCACGAGCTCCGAAGGGTGTAGGGCATTAGACGCTGAGATCAATAGTACAATTTTCCTGCGGGGCTGCGCCCCTCTTGAAAATAATTATTGATCTCACCTCGGGCCCATAGTTTTAACCATAATCTCTCAGTCATGGCATCAGTATATATATCGACAGGATACTGGATGCATGTCCAACTTAGAGGTTGCCGAATTCTTCTTATTTTCAGCGAAGTTGCAATACTTTTGGCCAATGTGTGTAGCTGCCTTTTGTCTCTGTTTACCCGTACGTTACTCGGGGAGTTCATTCCAGTTGCGATGGTTATATTTAGGTGGACAAAGAGACTGCACCTATACTGAGCTATGTCCCTGAATGTTGTATAATTGTTTACAAGGTGTATTGGGCCACAGTAGTCAGCGATCTGAAAAGTGCGCAGAGGCCTGTTGGTTTGCGTCGTACACTATAAACGCCCACATTTATCATTTTTTATGCAATTTGATGTGTTTCCAGAGTGCCAATTGCTTGAAGTGACATCAAATGACATTAAGCGTTATAGATGAAATCAAAACTTGAAAACTTCATCCGGTTTGCATTGTTTACAACAATAGAAACTGAACGTAATCGGACAGAACCGGCGGTCAACTGCCGGTCGAATTTTGATTCCCTTACGCCGGTCACGTATGAAAGCCCAAGTGCCGTCTATACTTACGTAGAACTTGTGACACACACGTCGCTCTTACATAAGGAGAACACACGGGGAAATTTCCTGGATATCTGAAAACGGTTCACAGACAATTATTGTTATTTTAAATCATGCTTCTGAGTGGAAAAATAAGTCTATATAGTTTCTGTGAAGTTCCCAGATGACACAATATTCTAAAATTATTGTGTCGTCACCCGGGTATTTCATGTAACAAACATACACGATCGCACGTCACAACAGCAATACCCCAACACCTAAAAATTCCTAGCTTAAAACTAGGCAAATCGAAAGAGGAGCTGAGTTTGTGGTCTCTGGTGCGTGGTTAGTGAAAAAGATTCAGGGAGAGTGGTGTGTAAGGGTGTGTGGTGGGGTGTAGAGTTATGGTGGGAGCCGGTGTGTAAGGGCAGTGAGCATGATCTTGTGGAGTGATAGTTTATGCGTGGGTGTGGGGTGCAGTGGTGTACGAGTTGTGATCATGTGATGTGGGGATGTTTTAACTATGTAAATTGCTGTTCTCTTAATGGTTTTAATGCACTTAATATGTATTTTAATCTTTTTTTCATGTAAGTATTATTGTAAAATGTTGCATTTCATTTGTCTTTATACTGCCATGACAATTTCTTAATAAACCTTTAATGAATAAAATAAACGAACGAACAAACAAACAAAAAACCATGAGTTATTGGCATAGTGATTATATTGAATGGCGATTTAACCATAAAACATCGTCCTCTGCTGTAAGGAGTTATAATGGTATAACGCCGGCTCCCATTCCCGCTTGAACACTTGTTAAGGCGCGCTACCCAACAGTGCGCCTGATCGGCGAGGTCTGAAATCATATTTATAAATCATTTAACTTACATTGTATTATCATTGCATATTTTACTTGTTTCAAGTGAACACTGTGCACGCGATCCATTAGCTTAAAACATTACAATGAATTTCTTCGCCCCGTTATATATCGTAAAAGTTCTCGCAAGTATTCCTAGGTCATTTTACAATATTAAATTCATTGCTCATGTTAACATTTTAACACCCCTTTCACTTCGCGAAGATACACCTGGGGGAAATATAATTAAAATAAAAAGTATTCGCGTAGTACGATACATGTTTTTATTTGCTTTTTGTGCATTTGGGTTTGCCATTTCAGATCGTTTTGGAGCCACACACCCTTGGTATTTTCCACATAGGAGACATTTTGAAACAAAGCGCGTTCTAAAGGTTTTGACCATTTTACCTAAATCGCAAAGAGGCAAACAGTCGTTACTCGTAAACATTACCTTACGGGTTTGCAATGACAACTTTGAATTATATACTTCAATCTGCATTCAAGGAAGCACCCACTTAGTGTGTAAGGCTGGTAATAATTCAGAATCTTGCTTCTGTTGCATCTACCATGTGGAGGGGGCAAATTGTCGAACTGCGGAGGAAAAATACAAGGAGGTGAAAGGTTCAGGGATAGATTGTATCAAAAGACAAAACAGCATGTTTGTTATCATGATTATGAGCATAAACATGAAATTAAAGTGAACTTTAACAAAGGCTTCACAGTTTCCTGCATGACTCAGATGACGATTGCAAATGTTAGGTCTAAACTAATTAATTTTCCATTTTTTGTTAATTTGGAATACTTTAGAAAAACGTTCTTAGGATCACTTACAAGACTTGGACTTGGGGGGGGGGGGGTATCCCTCTACCAAACTTGGCCACAAGAAGCACTGATCTAAGCTTAATATAACTTATACACAGATAGGGGTTAAAGGTCATATATGGGTTATTAGGGGTCATTTTGTGAATATCATAAAATTGCTACCGTTCCTTTAAATTACATGCTTTGACCACCAAACTTAACTTCATGTTCTTCAATCTTGACGTGCAAGTTATTTTATTTTATTTTGTCAGAAGAACAGCTGGCCCAAAGCTTAAGTTGTACCATAGCTTGCTTGGGGTCAAAGTTCATGTACAGCTTATTTGGGGTAATTTTGTGAAAATCTCTGTGTAAAATGGGACAAGGCAGCTATCATTAGGCACGCATGCATGCAGCTATTTTGGTAATAAAAGCCATGTGATTGGATTCAATGGGTGTCATATGATTGGATTCAATGGGTGTCATATGATTAGATAGTGCGTCTATTAAAAGAAAATTTACACAAATGTGATTTAGTTTTAAAAGTTTTTTTTTTCCAGTGTAAGGATACATTTTGGCGCAGTATATATCGATTGAATTTCTTCCTCAGATTTACTTCAACGCGAACGTCTGATTGATAACTGCACCAACTGCGTCTTGTCGCTTAAACGCGGGACATGTGTATCAATGGGCGATCAAAAAAGGGCATGTGTAAGCGACTGAATGAGCCGTAAATTTCTCCCGTGTCAATTTTGTTTTATTTCGTGTTTAGAAAATATATATCATAAGCTTTAAAATGGTATCATTTGACTTCAAACGATATCCAGAAGCGGGTTTATGGTTTGTTGAACTTAGCTCCTTCAACAAAATAGTACATTTTTTCGTTTCTACATGTGTCTCTTTTTCCACATTGTTGGTAATACATATCAAACAGTCATAATTGGCGGTCACTTCAAATTATCCTAGACAAAATACAATGTTTTGTAACCCACCACTTGAACAGGATTTAGCCAAATCAATTCGTATCAATGGGCGATCAAAAAAGGCATGTGTAAGCGACTGCATCTCCGGACTGAATCAAACTTCCTCCCTTTTATTTGGTCAAGAGGGTTATTGGCAACGCACTGTAGGGATTATTGTTCTTTTGTGTCTGATTAGAGCGCTGACGTATTGAAAAAAAAATACCCCGACATGACCATGTATACCGCAACAGGACGGATTACTGCTAAATGGTATTCCCAACTAACATGACCATGTATACCGCAACATGGCGGATTGCGACAGCTATCTCCGATAGCAAGACTTCGTTGGCCCAATGTTGGCAATGGTCGGCATGGCCGTGATCGGTAAGCCGACGCCAAACTAACATTGGACCGTACACGACGAATGAGCCGTAAATTTCTCCCGTGTCAATTTTGTTTTATTTCGTGTTTAGAAAATATATATCATAAGCTTTAAATTGGTATCATTTGACTTCAAACGATATCCAGAAGCGGGTTTATGGTTTGTTGAACTTAGCTCCTTCAACAAAATAGTACATTTTTTCGTTTCTACATGTGTCTCTTTTTCCACATTGTTGGTAATACATATCAAACAGTCATAATTGGCGGTCACTTCAAATTATCCTAGACAAAATACAATGTTTTGTAACCCACCACTTGAACAGGATTTAGCCAAATCAATTCGTATCAATGGGCGATCAAAAAGGCATGTGTAAGCGACTGCATCTCCGGACTGAATCAAACTTCCTCCCTTTTATTTGGTCAAGAGGGTTATTGGCAACGCACTGTAGGGATTATTGTTCTTTTGTGTCTGATTAGAGCGCTGACGTATTGAAAAAAAAATACCCCGACATGACCATGTATACCGCAACAGGACGGATTACTGCTAAATGGTATTCCCAACTAACATGACCATGTATACCGCAACATGGCGGATTGCGACAGCTATCTCCGATAGCAAGACTTCGTTGGCCCAATGTTGGCAATGGTCGGCATGGCCGTGATCGGTAAGCCGACGCCAAACTAACATTGGACCGTACACGACGAATGAGCCGTAAATTTCTCCCGTGTCAATTTTGTTTTATTTCGTGTTTAGAAAATATATATCATAAGCTTTAAATTGGTATCATTTGACTTCAAACGATATCCAGAAGCGGGTTTATGGTTTGTTGAACTTAGCTCCTTCAACAAAATAGTAAATTTTTTCGTTTCTACATGTGTCTCTTTTTCCACATTGCTGGTAATACATATCAAATAGTCATAATTGGCGGTCACTTCAAATCATCCTAGACAAAATACAATGCTTTGTAACCCACCACTTGAATAGGATTTAGCCAAATCAAACAAAGACCAGAGCTATTAAGAATTCTACAGACATCTAAGGTAGAAGCTTATTATCTTCTTCAACAATAGGATTATTGTTGGTTCAAAACGTGTCACATGTCGCACCAACTTGAGGTACCGATGAATGCGACCTTCATGCACATTTTACACTGTAACTCAGAATACAATTTAGGACATATACGGCTCATTCGTGCTATACGGTCAATTGGCTAAAGGTCAATACATGTAATTATGCGTAATTCGCAAATTCAATGTCCAAATCGACTAACATTATGGAAACAAGCTTTTAGACCATATCATATACCGCTTTAATCATTCATTACTCACTTCAATCTTCCTAACACCAACAAATGAATGGAATCCTGGTGGAAGTGCGATTCCAAAATAATCCATTAGTGGCGGGTCACTCTGGTCGTGGACAAGTATCTTCAGTCCAGCTTCAGGATTACCATTCATTAAACTTTCTGCATATTCAAACTATAAAGAAGCATGGTATAAATACTAAACATAAGAGTTTGGTTCCAAAAGACTCTAACTTTAAAGGTTGCTTTGTGTAAAATTCATCTGAAGATTTTCCTAAAAGTAGCAGTAACCTTGCCAATCTAATAACATTGGACCACTGGAATAGTTATAATAATATTTTTTTAAATAATTGTAAATCTCTTTAACCTCTTACGTGTGAAGAAAATAATATCCGAGAAATGTTTTTTGTTCCAAAAGGAGCTAAATCCAACATGGCAGCCATTTTGAAACTTTGCATTGGAGAATTTTTAGGGACAAAATGATGTTGAAAATAGTAAGAAAATAAGCTAGAGTTACAAAGTTAACATATCCGTTCAAATGTCATTTGAAAATATTAAAATGTACCAGAAAAATGTGACATGCGGCAGCTATTAGCTAGATTTAGCGCCTTTTGGAAACAAGCTCTTGTTTATATAGCACTTCGTGGAGGATGCTGTCTGTATTATTATGCTTTTTCCGACGAATCACGATTTACGCCCGGGGATTTACGATAACAATAAGGGCGACGTAACTAAGTGCTTACTATCGAGCGCTCGATAGTAAGCACTTATGCTAACTATCGAGTTTTTACGGTATTTTGCTATTCATTTTCGGCCTGGCCTCACGTATATAGGTATTTCACAATAATAGAAAGGATATAATTATGTACGTGGAGAGCGGTATCTGAAGACATGACGCTAATGACGTGATTCAATTATAGCTGTAGCGACTGGTTATAGCGGTTGACGTGATATCAAATTGACGTCATACGTTCATACGTTCACGTATCGCGTACACGTGCCCCCCCCTCCCACTTTGGAGGTGAAGCGTATGTAGGGCTGTTAAGACCCATTTTCAGCGTCGCTGTCACCCGAAGACCCCATATTTTTCCATTTGTCACCCAAAGACCCTTACAAGTTCAATTTGAACAACTACTTTCATTTATTACTGATTTTGTTACTTATTTTGAAAAAAAGAAAAGAAATTTGACGCCATTTAGAACTACAAATTCGATGTTAGAGGTTTCTGTGTCGCTGTTTCGGCTCTCACCCAAAGGTTTCATTGAAAAAAAATTCATGTTCTCACCCAATGACCCCATATCTTTTACATTTTGCTCTCACCGAATGCCCCTTACTGCAAAAGTGGCAACCCTACACAAATATCCATTTCATATTGAAGTGCCCCCCCGGACACGTGCGAAAATCAATATAATAGTCCTATTAAACAATAACGTGATGAACGGATCTTGTTTACTCTTGTCAACATCTTATTTCAACATAAACCAACGAGATAGAACCAAAGAGTTCCAACTCCTCCACGTTTGAGTTTTGCTCATGGAGATCATAATAGTGTACCTCGGATAATTTTGTCATGCACTACCGTATATCTAGCCATAATACTTAATCTACTAGTCCTTATGTCAACATTATTTCTATACTTAGGGACCGATCGTTATTTACGGCAGGGGGGAATGGGTGTTTTGGCAAAATATCGACAAAAATTTTGTGTTCCCCCCTCGCGTCCGCTCAAAATTTTCGTGTTCCCCTTGTTTTCCCAATTTTCTCCATTTAAAATTTAACAATCCCCCTCCTGGTTCAACTAAAATTTCAGGTTCCCCCTCAAGACCACAAAAAATTTCATGTTCCCCCTTAATTTACCCATTCCCCCTGCCATAAATAACGATCGCTCCTTATAGTTTCACATCAGAGTAAATCATTACAAGAAATATTTGTTTCGGTATTTTTTTTATTGGACAATTATTAATTAGGCAGCTGATCGATTAGAGGTCTGAACTGAAATAAGCCTACCACGAACAGCGGGGGATAATGTCTAAAATTAATATTATTGCCAACCTCCGTAGATTAAATTCACACTTCAGTTCTCCCCATAGTTCATTTAGAATTGGGCAAATGAATCATGAAAGTAATCCATCCTTAGGAGGGGACGTTAAGCCGTCGGAGCCATACACGTACTTGTATCTCGCAGCCAGTTTCGAAAAGAGTAGGGTGTTAACCCCTGACTGTTCCCAACCCGTGTGTTCCCAATACAAATGAACCCCAATTGAACTAAGCTTCAATAAAGGCTTTTTTGGGTTATCCAGGGTTATCAAAACCCGAACAAATCAAATCTACCGACAAAAACACGATTGACAGACGAGTGCTATTTTCTAGCATGTCACATTAAACCTAACTGAACATAGGGTTTTCTTTTCATTTCGGAAGGGAAAGAAGAAAGATGAAGAAAGAAGTCACTTGGTACCCCGGGATTTGAACCTCGGACACCTCGCATGCCACGTAGAAGATCACCGACCTAGCCACGTAGGTTACGCTGCCCCGGCAGCGATTGCCTGGGTATATATGACTTAGGCTGATTGTGTCATCAAGTCACGTGGGATACATGCACGAGCAGTGGTTTTAATAGTGAGATTTAGTGAGATCTGGTTCAGTTAGTGTTAATACCGTACTCTATAATCATAATGATTATTTCCAAAATCAAATTACCTGTTGAATGTCAATCAGAAGTTTCAAACCACTTCCCGCACCAGGCTGGTCGTTTAGTAAATGCGTGTCACCATTGAATGTGTAACAGTTGCCGTATGATGTAAAAACATGCGTAAAATTCTACGGAAACAAAATTGAAAAGTATTAAACCAATCACGCTGTAAGATAGCCAAGTATTAATATGCTATAGCGGTAACATTATTTCAGGGGATGAGTTTCCTACCTTTACTTGTTTTGCTATTTGACAGTTAGGTAGGGGGTCAATACAGTTACCTGCCGGACAGGAACTTTTATCTTCCGGACATGGAGTCCAAATGACCAGGCTAGATTGCCACTACCAACCAGCCTGACTTGCAAAGTTACCAGCCATTGGTGATACATATTATTTTGCGTTCACATCATACATTTTTGGTGAACCAGAAATGCGAGGAATGGGCAATTTAGGGCCTTTTAGAGCTGAAATAATCAAAATCAAGGGTCTTTCGACTCTCCATTTTGGTCAAATTTAGGGTGTGTGTCGGAGCTGAAAAGTCCAAAAAGGAGGTATGGTCATTTGTGTTAAAGTCCCCCCCCCCCCTCACAAAAAAGGACCAAATTCAAATCAAATCTGCTCTCCCCGAGGCTCACTTGGAAAAGGCTGGCCAGATGCGTCAACTTGAAAGATCCCCTTATAGTCGCCTATTCTATGTCCCGTAAAAATACCAGTCTATCTACGGTGACCCCCTTCACAGATCACATGGCCTGGATGCAGGGTTGTCAGTGTTTTCTCCCCGATTTCAGCTGTTAATGCTAGATATGCTCGACATCAAAAATAAAAAGCTAAAATGAAATACCTACACTTGGATAACATTTACGGCCTCTCCATTGACAATCCAATAAAGTCTCGCTATCCAACTGAAAACCAGCTCTCAATGTAAACTCCGTGTAATTAAAGGTTCCAGTAAAATCAGAAAATGTTTCATAATAATCGAAGTTTGTTCCATACCACGAAAACGATTCCATATGCAAATCCGTGTAACTGCCATAGTCATAATCCTGGGCGTAATTTATGTACATTAAAAATTTTTCATCTGTTTCGGTGATTTGTGAAAGGCGATATCTGAAGTAAATTGCACATATAAAATTATAATTGCAAAAGGACATCGTACACTATAAAACTAAGTGTTTAGGTTTTGTCATTTACACTCTACGCTATTAGGTGTTTAATTTTTCATTAACACAGTAAACACAAAGAGTAAACACATGAGAGTATTTGGATTCTAAACATTCAACGCGTTGACTTTCGTATTGTTTGCCAATTAAATGCATATGTGTTTATTTTGAAACATTTGGTGTGTTTACTTTTCAATTTTGAAAGTAAACACGTTGAATGTTAGACTTTAAATACTCTCATGTGTTTACTCTTGGTGTCTATATGTTATTTTGATGTTAAGGTGTAGCCAGTGAGGAACATTTATTTCGTCTCACTGGGTGACGTTTTTTCTTCTTCAAAATCTCCCATGCCTCCCCTCCTCCGAAATCAAATGATGCGACCCTAATCAACCCAAGCAACCCAGACAATCAGCGGCAGACAAGCAACTGCAACATACATGTCCCAGGAACTAACGTTGATCACTCAGACTCTCCCAGTTGGTCTACACTATTTCTTGTTTTACTCACATTCCCAGCAAACACAAAACGTTTTCGACATCATTCACAAAAGGTTATAAAAAGTTGTCAGAAAACGTTTAAATGTCGGGTTATATAAAGGGTATATAAAGGGTATAAAACGTTTTCATAACATTAAAAATAATTTTTTGTAATCTACTGCTCAGCAAACAAAAAAAAATGTTTTACAGAAAACGTTTAAATGTCGGGTTATATAAAGGGGTATAAAAACGTTTTGATAACATTCCAAAAACATTTTTGAAAACTTGATACAAAACATGTTATTTTGGGGTTGAAAAAATATTTTGCAAAAAATGTTTGCCCAAAATATTTGCAATAACGTTTTAAAAACGTTTTTATGACCTTTATATAACCCGACATTTAAATGTTATTCAAACGTTTTGAAAAAAAAAACAGTTTAAGAACATTTCTGTGTTTGCTGGGTGCAAATATTTTAACATAATGTTATTTAAGTGTTGACAAAATATTTGGCAAAAAATGTTTAAAAATATTTTACAATAACATTTTTGAAAACATTTTAAAAATATTGTTGTAGTGTGTTTTCATACAAAACGTTTTAAAACGTTTTCATGACCTTTATATAACCCGACATTTTAATGTTATTAAAACGTTTGTATGTAAACCAAAAGCCAAAATATAACTTTTTAAAACGTTTTTAAAACGTTTTTGTGTTTGCTGGGTTGTCACGTTGCGTCCAGGCATGGAAGTACTAGTACTTCCATGGTCCGAGTAACATATCGAACTTCATCGGCCGGGGGGTCACTCCCATTGTGGCCTGTACACCATCCGCGATAATGAAAACGCGTAAAAGGGTCGTTTTTCGTGGGTAGGCACGATACGCGCGTATCGCGTTTAGGGTGTCAAAACATGAAAAATTGGAAAAAGGGTAGCAAAATTGCAATTTCTAAATACGCGGAAATGAAATTTAGGGTATGAAATTTGATGTTAGGAATGAAATCCCTGTTTAGAGTGTCGTTTTAGCCAAGGGTTAAATCCTTGTTTAGGGTGCTTTTCAAAAGTTGATTATCGCGGATGGTGTACAGGCCACAATGGGAGTGACCCCCCGGGTTCATCAGGCATTATCATGATTATTGGCATCTATTTTAGTGACATGCAACGTTCAAGTCAGCGGAGATTAAGGCATTTTGATCTTTTTAACGCCATGTCACATTTACAGGAAAGTTAAAGCAGGGAATCTCTCACAAATATTATTGAGGTCTTGCTTTGTCGACGACACATTATTATTGATAAAGGTAATCACCGGAGACTTTTTTCAAGTTCGTCAAAGAAGTGTACACCAAGACCAAATTCACTTTCATCATGTTCATTCATCATGCACATCCAACATAACCATGAACACACTGTTTTACCTACCTGTTAAAATTGCAGAAGGTAACGGCTGGAAATGCAAGCGGCGATTGGTACACGACAGAAATTTTAGTATTTATGTTATAATCAAAATATTCCATACAACGCAGACTTATTTGCCAGAGACATGTCCCTGAACAAGCTAAAACAGCCAATGTCCATAAGAGCCGTAACCACGTGGGTTTGTCTGGATCACCAATACGATTGATGCCATGAAAGGTTGTATTAGTTATGAATTCTCTCTCAAGAGTTCCTTGCTTAGATTTGTCTCGTGTTTCTTCCATGGTCCACGCTGATGTAGGTGTTCTATAAAACCTTCTTTGACCACAGCCAAGTTGTGTGTCAAATTGTGTATCTGATGAAATAATAAAAGGAACAAATTTCACTTTAATTACCCGGGTGCAACTTGTCAAAAATTGGTTGTCAAAATAATATGTTGACGTTTTCAAATGATATTTTGGCAAAATTCTGAGTGTCCAAAAAGTATCGATACCATTTTAAACGTTCATAACTCTACAGTAAGCCAATGTGTTTACCCCTGTATATCCTAAAATAAAGACAAATGTGTCAAAATTAAAACAAACAGCCAATACATGTACCCATTAGCTCTGGTTTAAGACCTTGTTGAAATTGGTTGAGAATTAAAGAAACGGTGATCTAAAACCTAATGAAGAAACGAAATCAAAAGTTGCACTTTCATGTTCTAATCAATGACAGCACGACGCTAGTTTTAACATTTTTAACGTGCTAATCAATGGAAGCACGGCGCTAGTTCTCTTGTTAGCGAACGTGTGTGTACAAATCAATATTGCATGCAATGGAGTAAACTGCAACTTTTAAATTGGAATCTTCTTTGGGTTTTTGGATCGTCGTGTCTTTATTTCTTGCACAATTTCAACAAATGAGGTCTTAAATTCAAGCTAACAGATGTAGCAATTATGACATATTTGTATTTGTTTAAGATATACAGGGGGTGAACATAACTGGTACCTTAACCTTTTGGCTTACTGTATTATAGCAACCGACAACAAACATGAAGGTATCGTTGCACAGAGAAATCTTGAAATGTCGCATTTGAGGTGTTGTTCATTGGTCACGTATGTTGTATTAATGAAGAAAAATGTATTATGTTTGGTATCCGAATAATTGCATGCATTTACTCTTTCCAAATATGTATTTTGATATCCCCTCGGCCAATCCTAATGAAAGATATGACTGTTCAAAATGATATCGAGACTTTTGGAATTGATTTGTAGTCACCGCCGCCGTAATGTTTTACCACTGTGGTTTTACACACTCGGTTAAAGCAATAATGTGTGATTTGCATTAAAAGATAGATTCCTTTTTAAATGTTAGTTTTCACTGATAGCTACTGATCGCATTGTCCCCTTTTAATTTCGAGGCAAACAAATGACGTAAAACGAAGGAAATTCATTCCAGCGCCGACCATGCGTGTATCTAGCTCGCCGATTTATTACGTCACTTCGATGGCGAATAGACTTAGTCGGATGTCCCTCGGCCCATTATGCGTCTCAAAACTATTAAACAGGTCGGAACAAAATGCGTGGCTATTGAAGAACAAGTGGATTGGTTCTACCATCATGGCGATTTCTGCCCTGAAGATATTGGGGCAATGACACTGTGCTATGCTTAAACATGTTACATATAAACATCTCAAACAAAGTAACTAACCCCCTTAAATAATGACCATTATTCAAAACGGTGATTGTATTACAAATCTGTCAAATGCGTTGGAAGCACAATTTATTTCTGCACATATTGACACCTCATTTGTAGCAATGGACTAAATATTGACGTCAAATCAATGCAACTCAAGATTTGAAAGTTGCAGTAAATTATATTGATTTTGTATTCAGTGCTTATATGGAAGGTGTATCAAATGAGGTGTCAAAATGCGCAGAAATAAATTCTGCTTCCAAAGCATTTTACAGATTTGTAATACAATAGTCCGTTTTTTGAATAATGGCCATTATTTAAGGGGTTAGTTACTTTTTGAGGTGTTTATGTTACCATTATACAGTAGGCCCTACTATAGACACGTGGACCTGAATACATTCTGATGTGTAATCGATCAGCAAAGAGCATTCAATTTATTTAAATAAAGCGCCTACAGTCAGGTGGTTGATAACGAACTGTACATCGACGGCTAAAGTGTGCCTTTTGTGCTTTCGGCTACTCAATCACACTATTGGGTTGTATGGGAACAAAAGGTAACTCTCGCTCGTGTAGGTGCTTTCACGTGACTTTCGTTTGATCACTTAATGACAGTAGCCTGCCTATTATAGCGTTAATACGCTGTCAGGTTACCGATTTAATGGCGGAAACCCTTTGTCCCGAATAAAAGGTATCTCTCAATGAATAGCGTGTCGGTAAATCAAATCGGCACAAAGGAACAATGCGTTACGTAATATATTGCCACTCTATGTTTATAAAAGCTCATTGGTGTGTAGTATTAAAATAATAGTTTCATATCAACAACTTATGATGGGGGCTCCCAAAGACTTGCACAATTTAGGTTTAGTAGACCTATTAAGTGCATGCTATAGCGAATTTATGCAATGCGGCACGTCAAATAAGGCCAAAAATACAATTGTTGTATTGGAGAAACCCACACTACCCTAAAATGGGGCCCTAAACTTTTCAAAAAACAAAAACCGCCGCCCCCCCCAAAGCAAAGCAAAAACATAAATAAACAAATCAGCAAAAAACAAAACAACACAAAACAAAACAAAAACACAAACAAACAAACCGAAAAACATGCTCCTCTCCTCTCCATAAAGGAATACAAATAACACGGACTTTTCAGAGTGGGCAAAAGTAGTTTTGTCATTTTGTGATTTTTTGACTGCAATATCAAGTGTAGTGTAGGCCTATAATTATATTCAATATAGTACAGGAAGTGGAAAAGGAAAGAAAATAACAACAACAACAACAACAACAACAAAACCCACCCGCTATATACCCAATACTCTCCAATATAATTTTAAAATTTTCTTTTGTTTAAGTATGCAGATTGCAGAGGTATATATTACCTCGTCAGGTCAATTACATTTAATAGTAAAACAAACATGTTACATTTGTATTGCTAAATTTTATGTTGTATTATTATTTATCCATTGAATTATTTGTCCTCTAAATCCATTATTATTATTGAGCTCAGCATTCCTTTCGAGCAAAACATCCACAAAACCCATGATTCCAAACAAAATAAATACGCTAGTTTAAAACTGCTGATTTGCATGAACAGGGTTATGACGCAAAGTTACTTTGTATTGAAATTGGCAGCAGAGGTCTCATCACAAACTCAACAAGTGTAACCTGAGTTCCATTTCCCCCTTAATTTCAAAAAGCCAAAAACCAATGAAACGGGTCTATGATAAATTTTCAAAATCTCTCAGTCAACGTGAAATTCTATGTTCCTACTCAACTTTTTACTCAAAAAATGACCATGACTGGTCGATTTAAAAATAAAAATTGCCGTCTTTTAGACCATATTTGATCTTTTTAGCGCATTTGTTTCGAAGCGGGCCCCTGTTAACTTTTTTAATGCAATATTCTTTCTAATATATAATATTTTTGACGATTTCCTTTATAACCTTCTTTTTGACTTCGAGAAAGTCTCCTATCGCTAACTTTTGAGGAGGTTTGTATGTTTGACATGTTTGAAAACTGTTTAACCGTTCAATCATCACGGCAAACAAGGTGACGTCAGACGCAATGTATATTTTTAAATCTAGCTTCAATCATATTATTTTAAATGTAAACTATCATTTTGTTTATATATATTATTGCTTGCTTGTCTACAATCAATGCTTACTCCCATCCATGTCGTCATCTCTCCTCTCCTTTGATATTTCCATGTTTGCAATCTCATAAATCCAGTGCCTCTCACCATGCCACCAGTTAATTTTCCTCTGTGTTCCCCCTCGGAATTTATGTTATAAGCTACACCTCTGAGCCTAAGCTGAGCATTGGTATAAAGTATTTCACAAATGTATCAGGTATTATACGTGTATGTATTCCCCAGAAAAAAATCCATTCAGTACATGTAATGTTCAACGTGCTAGGTGATCGTGTCAATAAAGTGTTGTGCTGGTGAAAAGCCAGAAACGTTCCGATGGTTTATTTCATTTTTTAAAGGTTGGTGACCAGATTGGCAGCCTCGTCCATCATATTTCCTGATGAAAACTAAGATTTTGGTACAGAAGAAAGCTCATAATGTGTCTCATCACCAGTAAATTTCAACGCCCAAGATATGTTTTTTTTTTAGATGATGTCAACAAAAAAGTGGTAAAGTGCTACCGTCCATACACATTGTGTATGGACGGTAGCGCTTACTTATATTACAGCACAATACTAGTATGTACCCCAGTAAAATTCTCCAAGAGGTTCAAATCGATCCGAGAAAAAAAGGGGTTTTCGCCCCACCCTAATACACATGTACATGTATCACAACTTATGGGGCATTTGTTATAGTTATGTTTTTGCTTCTCATATTGAAACCACTGGAGCAATGCTCCTCAACATTTGGGGAAAGATTGATCTAATGGTAGGCCGTAATGTAAATTAGAAACAAAATATGAAAACAAAATGACCACCCACCCCTAACGAAGCCTCTAACCTCTAACCTACTTTTTTAGCCCACATTTGTATTGCGTGATAATTACATTTTATGCCTTTATACAAGTATTGAACACAGCTGTAGCTATGTTTAGTAGTTTGCACGTGCAAATTAATAATAGATTGATTTGTAATTGTAAATTTAAACTTATGATCTCAACACAAAATTAAGACGTACCTCAGATTGATTTGTGTTAATAATTTATTGTTATTTGCTTTGGAACACTTTTCAATGAATCATGAACAGGAACAGTAAAACCATGTTCATTGATTTATCACGCGGAAACTATGCTGCGTTAACTTGGTCGACTTTTGAGACTTCATGTTATGATTTTTTTGTTTCAGTTCATGTGTCATACTTTTGCACATTTGACATACACCGAGCAAGATAATGTAATCCATATAGGGCCTACACTATACTTATTGGGCTATACCGTATCAACATTATTGGTGATAATTTTGTGCAATTTGGATTGAAAACAAAATCACTTTAATCAATTTTAGATACAATTATATTTATATGCAATCGAAATTGTGGCTTAAGGATTTGAGGGTGTCATGGGTTAGAAAATTTAATATTTCACCCTTATGACAACGCGATAAAAACTGTTTACTTCAAGCCGTATTGACATACAAGGCCTTCATTCCATAGTTTATATGTGACCGTACAGCACGAATGAGCCGTAAATGTCCTCAATTGTATTCTGAGTTACAGTGTAAAATGGGCATGAAGGTCGTATTCATAGGTACCTCAATTGGGTGCTACGTGTACCTCATTTAATGAGATACACGTAGCACCAAATTGAAATACCCATGAATATGACCTTCATGCCCATTTTACACTGTAACTCAGAATACAATTGAGGACATTTACGGCTCATTCGTGCTGTACGGTCACATATTAGTCATGATCATGATCTTTGTTTAAGGAATCGGACAGCAACGTGTGCACAGTATTTTTGTGTGACCTAAGAGCACATCAGACACATCGAATTGCATTCTGAATACGAGTCCTTCTGATATCAAACCATTTTTTTTAATTCGTGATATAAATTTACTATACAAATTTTATGGCAAATTATTAAAATGTGATAATATATTTTTGATATCTAACAGTCCTCGAAAAAAACTTTATAAATCTAATATGTACTGAAAGTATATGTAGCCGGGATGAAGATATAAATTATTTCTCCAAAAAACCTACAATTCGGTCGATTCATGATACGAAGCGCCTCCAGCGTTTGCTGGAGGAGAGGTCAAAATACGCAGTGCATAATGGGAAAATATCGACATCCAAAGCCCGCGTAATACGAATACAACACAGAAACATGTCAGTGTGAGTTTAAAATGTCAATGGTCCTGTGTCACAACCTGGGGTACCTTTGTGTTACATAGTAAAACTTAAGTGGTTCAAACATTTTATCTACACATCTCATTTGAAGTGGTTCATCCTCCTGAGCATTTTGACACCTTTTTTTTTTTTATGGAAATCGGTTAAAAAATGAGAGAGTGCGGGCAAAAACAGTCACAATTAAAGTAGGAAGGATGTAACCCCACCTCTTTTTACCACATTTACAATCATTCTGAGCAAGTATTGGTCTTTTAAATGAACTTCTGTGTTTATTTAATTGGTTTAGATGTCTGGGAGTCCATTTAGACATTTTTTTTAATAGATTCAAATTTTTAATGGAGGTTTTAAATCAAATTTACGATATGAGTCCCTCCCCATAATCCTCCTCCCCCTAATCCTCAGCCACCCTTGGCACATTTTATGCCAAACGTCATAAGAAAATAAGTTAAAACATATTTTAAAACAGGATAAAAACATGAGTAATCTGAATAAATTAGCCTCAATTTAAGACCTAATTGAATCTTCTAAGTGAAGGAATACTCAAGAGACAGTGTTTTGAAATCCAAGCTGCACATCTAAATGTAACAAAACCACATTTTTGGGTACTCCAGTATATGACACAGGGTCCAATATAACGATGTTACACGATATCAACATTGAAGGTCAAAAATTGGACCAGCAAGAGCAGCCGCAAAAGGTCTTATGGCTATAAAAATATACGTACATTGCTAAGCACAAGCTACCACAATTTACTTTTGAATCACGTTTATGAAAATATAATTTAGTCACTACATTAGTTTTTAAAGACGGGTGGCTTGATCGACAGCCTCCCCCCACACTTTTTCCTATCAAAATGGACTGCGATTTTGGCATCAGAAGAAAGCTCTTTATCTTCTTCTTTTATTTATTTATTATTATTATTATTATTATTATTATTATTATTATTATTATTATTATTATTATTATTATTATTATTATTATTATTATTATTATTACTATTATTATTATTATTATTATTATTATTATTATTATTATTATTATTATTATTATTATTATTATTATCATTATTGTTGTTGTTGTTTTTGTTGTTGTTATCATTATTATTATTATTAGTAGTATTATTATTGGAAACAAAGAGTTTGTCTCATTAAATTTATACTGCGTTTTGTCGTGCATATTAAATGCAAAAGTTGATTTTTTTCATTTTATTAAAAAAAATAACACTAAATTAACCAAAGTTAATATTCAGTTTAAAATGTGTATTTAATTTTCCCAAATTCTGATGACTAGTTTGGATTTAGTCCACACAAAAGCATACTGTTTATATATATTCTTTGTTCTCTGCCAAGCTGTTGAACCCCATCGCCCTCAAAGGGGGCCATGCAAGTACTGGGGTCAAATTCTTTTTTAAAACATGATATTTTAATCGTCACAATAATGTACCATTCATTCGTGTAGGAAATAGTTATACACAAAACCATTCTCAATCTACATGCAGGGTACCACAATTAACCCCAGAACTGCGAATGGTGGTGGTTGTGGGGGGGGTTGTACCCCTAAGATTTTTTATTCGTCACAAAAAATGCACGCGTTTACACCCAAGCGACCTAAGCTAATCGTAATCCTTTGCGCTAATTTTAGTGATAGTTTTACCACAGGACCTTACCCGGGGGTAGGACCGGCCGTCAAAGATGACCATGAAGGGAGGGGCACCAATTTGTTTCTACAATAAAATCAATGATTTTCATTTCCCTGCTGTGAAATTATTCCAAGAGCTACTGACTTTTGCCTATACTTTGTACATAGCCTGAATTTCGGAAATTTGTATGGGCGCCATCACATTATGACGCCATAATAGTGGTATTATGTGGGATATGTTTGTACTTATTTTGGTATCACTGGAGAGAAGAAACCCATAGCTATAATTATTTGGTACCAAATAACGGTATATGACGTTTATAATTGAAAATTGTGGAGGGGGGATATATACCACAGAAGTAGAAAATAGGCCTATGTTTTACCTCTGGGTTGATACTGATACATCACTGTCATGTTGTTGATGTACTTAATCATTCAGTTGCGGAGACATAGAAAAAATAAAAAGTTGGCCTCATAAGGACCAAACTATCGCTCATTTGAGGTTAAAGATAAAAATGAAAATTTTACCTGCTTTACGACACACTAGCTGAACTTCATGTTCCGTTTCCTCGTTTGGTTGCCAATATCACACACACTATAATGACACAATGTGAATGATTGGATTTAAGTTCCGCTCTATGAAATAAGGGACATAAAGAACCCAAATACCCATAAAACCCAGTACAAAAGAGAGTAATTGTGCTATGTTTTATGTTGAGGGCAAAGTTCAAGGTAATGTGTACCCATGTGATATGTACCATTTCTTGACAGGGTTTGTTGGTTATGAAACATGGAATTACGAAATAGACAAAGAGTACTTTATTGATTACACAATAAAATTTAATTTATAATACTAATAAAGAAAAGATTTTAAAAGTTAGGCATCACAGTAACTATTTAAGACTGTTCGGGACCAGTATGCTCTCTCTCAAATCATCGCTATTGTATTTACCTTGGACCGATTTAGTTAGCATATGGATATAATGTAGGCCCTATAATGTAGTAGGGAAATGCGCAATAATAACAAACATTATCTTGTACTTTTTTGAACAAAGGACAATTTTGAGTTTTGAGTGATTTACGCACTGCAAGTAATAATTAATCGATTTGTTCTGTTATTGCTAAAAAGATTGTATTTTTTAACTAGCCTCGTTATTTTTAAGTACACTATAATTAAGATTTAAGACCAAAATTATTACGCAGACCCAAAGCACCTTCTCAAGTTTTTTAAAAAGAATACACAACCCGCATACGCAAACACACCGTGTGTATAAGTCAACAAAACTAAATCTTTAAGGGGGAATATGCCTTTGGAAGGGCTTTAATAAGAAATGATATATGTATAGAAAGGGAAACATTACCTTTCTTTTGCTTTTTGTTTGACATCAATCGGAGCTTTTGTTCAAAAGTTACGGTCAAAAATGTAACTTCGTAAATTAGAATCTCTTATGTATTTTATTGTTTTTCAACCTGCGATATTTCTTATGTATTTTATTGTTTTCTCAAGCTGCGATATTTGATTTTTCCAATTTAAAAATGCATATCTCAAAAACTAATTAAGCTTTTAGTTTCAAATTTTCATAATCATTTGCGACATCGCTGCGCGCAGGATTTCTCAAAAACGATATGCCCTATGGAGATGGGATAAAAAGCAAATTAAAACATATTAGTTAGGCTATAAAATGAACTAAAAACTTTCCAATAGTCCCATAGGAACCCATTTGAGGGGGGTTCATTGGTCCACAGGTGGCAAAAATAATTATTTTTTTACTTTTTAGGACAATGACCCCCCAAAAAAATAGGTTCCTATAGGACTAATGGAAAGTTTTTAATTCATTTTATAGCCTAACTAATATGTTTTAATTTGCTTTTTATCACATCTCCATAGGGCATATCGTTTTTGAGAAATCCTGCGCGCAGCGATGACGCGTCATTAAAATTCACTTCTGAGATATCGGTAATTATGTATAGAAACACCATTTTTTAATTATCTCCATAGTTTAAAAACACTATTTTATTTTAATAATTTGTGAACAATTAGTACTTGAATTTTCGCAAATATTTCTGAAAGTTTGAAACTAAAAGCTTAATTAGTTTTTGAGATATACATTTTACAGTGGAAAAATTAAATATCGCAGCTTGAAAAAACAATAGAATACATAAGAAATATCACAGGTTGAAAAACAATAAAATACATAAGCGATTCAAATTCACGAAGTTACATTTTTGACCATAACTTTTAAACGGAAGCTCCGATTGAGGTCAAACAAAAAGGGAAAGATAGGTACTTTTCCCCTTTCTTTAAATATATCATTTCTAATTTAAGCCCTTGCAAAGGCATATTCCCCCTTAATGATACAGTATGCTTACACATTAAGCGTGTTTACATAAAACGTGTTTACGGTACGGTACTTTGGCGTATAAATTCTGCTCAGTCAGAGATTGTCCGGAAACTTCTCACTATCGTAATTGCTACTTACGTCACCTGTATCTGTATTGTTGGCCCAGCAAACACAAAACGTTTTCGACATCATTCGCAAAAGGTTATAAAAGGTTGTCAGAAAACGTTTAAATGTCGGGTTATATAAAGGGTATATTAAGAGTATAAAACGTTTTCATTACATTAAAAACATTTTTTGATAATATACTGCTCAGCAAACAAAAATGTTTTACAGAAAACGTTTAAATGTCGGGTTATATAAAGGGTATAAAAACGTTTTAATAACATTCCAAAAACATTCTTGAAAACATTCTAAACAGAATGTTATTTTGGGGTTGAAAACATATTTTGCGAAAATATTTTCCCAAAATATATTCAATAACGTTTTAAAAACGTTTTCATGACCTTTATATAACCCGACATTTAAATGTTATTAAAAGGTTTTAAAAAAACCATTTTAAGAACATTTCTGTGTTTGCTGGGTTCAAATATTTTAACATAATGTTATTTAAGTATTGACACAATATTTGGCAATAATGTTTGCTAAAATAGTTTACAATAACATTTTTTGAAAACATTTAAAAATATTGTTGTAGTGTGTTTTCATACAAAACGTTTTAAAACGTAACCATGACCTTTATATAACCCGACATTTTAATGTTATTTTAAACGTAAACCAAAAGCCAAAATATAACTTATTTAAAACGTTTTTAAAACGTTTTTGTGTTTGCTGGGGGAGTGCAACACTGACATAGTGCCACTTACGTTAGTGTTGCATTCTGCTGCAATTTCTATGGCTAGGCTGCACATACGATATTCTATTTTTATATTTTCATATTCATTTAAGTGATTATAAAGGTCAGACAATTCGAAAATAATAGAAAATGTTTGGTTTTTTTTCATTTATTTAATGAATAGTTACACAATTAATCACTATCCGTAGTGTTGTATTCTATTTTTTTAAAAATACAGTGCAACACTGACGTGAGTGACACTTACGTCAGTGTTTTTGCATTCACCCTAAAAATCACCGAATGCACTGGCGACATGTTATTTTCTTTATATCTTATATTTTTTTATCAACAACATTTTATTTCGTACATCAAAGTAACTAAATGAGTAATGAACCAAATATTTATAAGCTCCTCAGCAAAAGTTTGGACAGTTTTTTCAAGCATCTATATCTCAGATTATTTGTGACATGTTCATATCGTATTTCATATCAATAGATAGCTACAATATTTTCGTTTACAATGACACCACATTTGAAACAATCACATTGTTCACGGTAGAGTACACGTCTTGTAAAAGTAGTGCGGTCTCAAAGAGAATGTGCCAAATTGATCATTACTAGCGGGATACCCGCGCTTCGCGCGGGTCCCCGCTAGATGGGAGCGTTTACTATAACAGGAAGAATTACTGAACAGGTAGAATCATTTAAAAGGTACATTTTATTTTTCTAAGCCTGTCTCTTTCTTACAATTTCTTTTTTAGTTTCTTTTGCTTAGCTTGTGATTTTCCGTTTCCATGTTATTTATTTATTTAACCTCGTTCCCATTATTGTCTAAATCTGTTCTTTCTTACATTTTCCTTTAGCTTCTTTGTTTATTTGCTGCTTGTGATTTCCCGTTTCCATGTTTTTTATTTAATTCTGTTCTCATTATTTTAGATTCTTTTTTCTTACATTTCCTTAGTAGTTTTTCCTTCTTTGTTTCGTTCCCGTTTCATTTAGTTACTACTCATAGCGTGTCTGCGGACGTGTTCACCCGTTATCATAATCCCGTGACCCGTCCATGTACCTTTTTGTCCTTCATGTCCCTTTATTTTTCCTTCTTTCCGTATTATCATGTCCACTGGTCTCTGGCTCGCAGTCGCGTGGCTCTGCGCCGTTTACGCGCCCATTGGCGTAGTGCGCATTACGCACGAGGCGCCGACGCGCTGCCGGCCAGCTGCAGTGACGCGTAAGCTGACAACCGATTTTCATAACAAAAACCCGTTTTTACCCATATTTTCACTGTTTTTGCAGCCAATTCTTGACCGTTTTCAACCAAATAAAGTTTAAACACGTTCCCGTATATTCATCGATCTCCCGTATGAATTTGGCGACATTTGGATCGAAACTGACGGAGCCTTTATAGGCCTACATAGATAGATAGATACATAGATAGATAGATACATACAACATTCCCCTATTTATAGTAAGATTCTGTGCTCAAACAACACTAGTCATTAACCTCAATAGCGGGTGGAAAACCATACACAGCCACAACAGCCAGACACCTGCTCCCATGCATGCTGCTCAACCTGCAGGTCACACGTTGCTGTAGAATGGCATTCCATTAACCAGGATTCGTCGCAGGTACAGCATGACCATTCGGCCCTGATTTGGTAAAACGATCTAATTTGAAATTTGGACATTTTGAGATAAATCCATATCATGGGTAATGTGAGGGCGCTCTTTCCATTGGTGCCATCCTAAAATCACCACCATGCCACCAAATAATGAGATTCTTATATTTTCTACGACATTAGATCTGTTTAATAATTTATTTTATTCAAATAGAAAAACGTCAAGTGTTCAAACTTTAAAGCTCTGTTTCTCGAAACAACGATTTTAATTTCAAGTTAGATCATTTTACCAAATCAGGGCCGCATTGTGGTCTCACGAGTGTTCATTCGGGTTGAGGTCTGAGCTGATGGCAGGCCATTCCATTCTCTCTACTCCCATATGTCTACCCTGGCTCTGTGGTGGCGAGCGTTGTCATCTTGGAGAATTGCATTAGGTCCCGGATTGTGAAAATATAGGATTGCAGCTTGCTGCACAGAATAATGGTCAATTTGACATATTCCGTTTGAGACCCCACTACATTCACAAGACGTGTACTCAGGCGTGAAAAAGGTGATTGTTTAAAATGTTGTGTCATTGTAAAGGGAAATAAAGTAGCTATCCATTGTTACGACATGAACATGCAACACGACATGAACATGTCACAAATAATCTGAGATATAGATGCTTGAAAAAAATAGCGCAGTGATTTATAGTGCGCTACGCACAGGCACAACGCCTAGACGTTGATCCACAAGCCTCAGCACACTTTACAGGTTGTCGCTGAACACTACGTCCACTACATCATTCCATAAGCCATTAAACAACAATTCAGGGACTTGCTGCTTCAAAAGCGCATACCCTAGACATTCCACAAATAATCTTCGCAACCAGGATCAGCTCCCCGAGTTTCGTACGGCTTACAACGAGACAAATTAGCAGTAGGTTCCTTGTCCAGGGGAATGTCAAGCTAACTCATTTTTTCCACGAGAACAAACTAGGCACCGCTAGGGTTCGAACCCGTAACCTATCGCACCATAGTCGAACGCCTTATCGATTGAGCTAAAAACTTTCCAAATTTTGTTGAGGAGTTTAGATAAACAAGAATTCCTGAAAAAAATTGGTGTCAGTTCCAATTTACAATGTAATTATTATTTGAATGTAATGTTAAAGATGGAATTGCATGAGAAGTTTTGCACTGCAGCACTGACAGGAACATTTTGTGGTAGTTCATTTATCATTAAATAATTATACACTTACATACGTGTTTTGGCGCAGCGTCAGCCTTCTATTCTAGCTAAAAACGTTTGTAAAAATAAAAAATATGCAAATGAGGTAGCTAATTTGCATATTTTGCAACAAAAATCACATGGGATCTTAAGACTGCCCCTTACCACCATCCCACCAAGTTAAATCTCTATACGCCTCACCAGTTCCAACAAATGGCAAAAAGCCTTTTTAAAATAAACAAATATGCAAATGAGGTGGCTAATTTGAATATTTTGCTACAAAAATCACGTGGGATCTTAAGACTGCCCCTTTACCACCACCCTACCAAGTTACATCTATACATCCCCTACCAGTTCCGATAAATGGCAAAAAGCGTTTTTAAAAATAGAAAAAAAGGAAATGAGGTGGCTGATTTACATATTTTGTGACAAAAATAGCATCTGATCTTAAGACTGCTCTTAACCATCACCCCACCAAATTACATTTCTATATGCCTCACCAGTTCCGAAAAATGGCCAAAAGCATTTCGAAAAAAAAAAAAATAGAACAATTTTGCCATATTGAAGCTAAACTGGTGAAATATGGTACAGAAAGTGACTAAATTGGCACTTTTTAGGTTAAAATGGCAAAATATAATGTAAATTTGGTCAGAAACACAAACAAGTCTTAAATGTCAGGGGCGGTCACCATCCATCTCATAGGGGGGCAAGGGGAGGGCAAGCTGCCCTCCTCCCCCTTGGCTACGCCACTGTTACCACAACCTCATCAAGTTACATCCCTATACGCCTCTCCAGTTCTTCGAAATGGCAAACAAAACCCCCCAAAACAATTTTTAAGTTAAATATGTAAATTAGCTACCTAATTTGCATATTTTGCGCCAAAAATGCATCAAGTCTTAGGGCAGCCACTTACCACCACCCTACTAAGTTACATCCCAATACACCTCACCAGCTCCGAGAAACTAACCTGGAAGCCAAAGGCATTTAAAAACAAAGTTCACACAACATGCACAATACAAATGTACATAAGACCCCAATACAGCATAAGGCAATTTATAAGTCATTTTTAATGATTTTAAATGTGACGTATAAAATTTGTCTATAACACAGGGAGATATAAAATGTAGGGATTTGGGTACTTTTTGTTCAATTTCTGTGATAATTGAACAAAAAGTACCCAAATGCTTCTCTTGTAAAATGGATGAAAATGCACTTACGTTAGTGTTGTATTCTGGTATCGCGTTGGTATCCAGTTGCAATGGACGATGGCTCTTCTCCTAAATGTCCCAGTTTCGGAGAAAATTAGCAATAGCCTAATCACATAACATAGCTCCTGGAAGCAGGAAACCAACGGTGTAGTCCCGATTTTCATGCCGGGTTTTCCAGACATGATTATAGGCCAGTCAAATTATGAAATCACCCACCACTAATTGCAACAGAATCCATTTCACATGCGTCCATCTCCCAAAAGCTCACACATAAAAATATCAAAGTCCCCGAAAATCCAAGTAGTGGAGCAGAGCCTAATTTGCATAAATCCAAAATAGCCGCATATGCAGAAGATGACTGAATTTCAGAGTTGGTCAAATCTTGATAAAGACCATACCAATGTACAGTAAGCCAAAAAATAAGGTACCAGTTATGTTCACCCATGTATATCCTAAACAAAGACGTATAATGTCATAATTGGAACCAGCAGCCAATAGCTGCATCTTTTAGCTCGAATTTAAGACCTCATTTGTTGAAATTGTTCTAGAAATAGACACACGACGATCCAAAAACCCAAGGAAGATACCAATTTAAATGTTGCAGTTTGCTCCATTGCATGCCTATTGATTTGTACACAAAGCGTTCGCGAACAAGAGAACAAGCGACGTGCTTGATTGATTAGCACGTTAAAACTAGCGTCGTGCTTTCATTGATTAGAACACAAAAGTGCAACTTTTGATTTCGTTTCTTCATTAGGTTTTAGATCACCGTTTCTTTAATTCTCAACCAATTTCAACAAATAAGGTCTTAAATCAGAGCTAAAGAGTACAGGTAGTGGCTGCTTATTTTAATTTTGACATGCTTGTCTTTATTTAGGATATACAGCGGTGAAGACAACTGGTACCTTAATTTTTTGGCTTACTGTATAACGGTTCAGAAAAGTATAGTTTGATCTGTTTCCGATATACAGTTATTGGGGAAAATGTCAAAATTTGGATTCGACAGGGGACAAACATTGAAAAGTTTTCCGATTTTGATTTAAAAAAATGGTCTCAGATTACTCCGATTGAAAAAACCGTTAAAAAAAGAAAGAATCGTTTGCCATATCTCAGGTTGATTGTTACATTGGTACACGGCCAAAAAGATCAAAATCTAATGAGCCCTGTTGTCCTTGACCTATTTTGCGATGTTACCTATGTAACAAAACATGCAAAACAATGCAACCGTTCTCATTTTAATTTATTTTTGCCAAAGGAACAATTTAAGACCAATAAAATTGGAGCATTTTTTCAATTCTGGACACCGCGTGAACCCCAAAATGTATTAGAACTGTATGTTGGAGACAGGTCAAACTATACCTTTTCTGAATCCTTATGATGAAAGCACTACATTGATATGGTTTTTAATAGGATTTGACCAACTTTGATATTCCACCCCTGCATAAGCGGTCATTTTGGATCTATGCAAATTAGCCACTGTTCCACAACTTTTTTCGGGGACTTATTTAAGGGAAGGGGTATGAACGTTTGGGCAGTATTTATTGTGGGACATCTGACATCAAATTGCATTCTGAATACGAAGAATGTCCTCAAATAATTTTGATTTTTTGAAATTCGCAATGTAATACACATTTAATGGCAAATCATTAAAAATGGATATTTTGATATTTAACAGTATTTTTTTTTTTCTTTATAAATCTGATGATTTATATTTGAAGTGTATGTAGGTGGGATGAAAAGCCGACGATCAATTGAAAATTTTGACCTTTTGTATTGAAGATATGGATTTTTTCCCCAAAACACCAAAATAAAAAGGTCTTTTTGGAAAAAAATCCATATCTTCAATACGAAAGGTCAGAATTTTCAATTGATCGTCGGCTTTTCCTCCCAGCTACATACACTTTAAGAATATATCATTAAATTGATAAAATTTACTTCGAGGACTGTTATATCTCAAAAATGTGAAAAATATCAAATTTTATTAATTTGTCATAAAATTTGTATTATATCATAAATTTCATAACATTTAAAATTATTTGATATCAGAACGACATTCTTCGTATTTAAAATGGAATTCGATATGTCTGATGTGCTCTCATGTCCCACAAAAAATACTGTCGAAACGCTCAAAACGCTCATTCCAGTTCCCTTAATACCGTAAGCTTTTTGGTGATTAAATGGATTCTGTTGCAATTAGTGGTGGCCTAACCCTCCATTTTTACACAGCCGTGACGTTAGTCACGGCTGTGTCCTTTTTCTTACAGGTTCTTTCTTTCTTTCTGTCAACCATTACATTTGCTCTAGCACTCACATGCTTACATCGATTGTGACCTAACTTGGTCACAATGATCATTGACCGTGCCCCTACATGTCACATGAAACTCGTGGGGTCAAAGGTCACGTAGGGGTCATAGGGGTTAAAAACGTGAAAATGCATCTTCTCCTACAAATTACGTAGGACAGTGACGCCACTTGCACACATGCATTGAAATTACCCAGTGTCTATGTGGTGTACACAGATTTGGGGTCAAAGGTCATTAGGGGGTCACTTCCGGTATAAAACGAAAAACCTTCAAAATTTTTTATTAGCTCTTAAAACATGGGACAGTAATGGTATGTTCACATATGATCTGTAGTCACCCGATGTATACGTGGTATTTTTTTTATTTGGGGTCAAAGCTTATTAAAGGGTCGCTTCCGGTATAAAAAGAAATACCTTTAAAATGCATCTTCTTCCACAAATTATGTAGGACAGAGACGCCACTTGCACACATGCATTGTTATTACCCAGTGTATATGGGGTGTACACAGGTTTGGGGTCAAAGGTCATTAAGGGTTCACTTCCAGTGTAAAACGAAATACCTTCAAAAATTTCTATTAGCTAAGAAAAACATAGGAGAGTGATGGTATGTTCACACATGAATTATGTCTACCCAATGTATATATGGTATTTTTTTTATTTGGGGTCAAAGGTCATTAAGGGGTCATTCCCGGTATAAAACGAAATACCTTTAAAATACATCTTCTCCCACAAATTACGTAGGACAGTGATGCCACTTACACACATGCATTGTTATTACCCAGTGTCTATGGGGTGTACACAGATTTGGGGTCAAAGGTCATTAAGGGGTAATTCCCGGTATAAAACGAAATACCTTTAAAATACATCTTCTCCCACAAATTACGTAGGACAGTGATGCCACTTACACACATGCATTGTTATTACCCAGCGTCTATGGGGTGTACACAGATTTGGGGTCAAAGGTCATTAAGGGGTCACTTCCGGTATAAAACGAAATAACTTCAAAAACTTTTTCAGCCAAGAAAAATATAGCACAGAGACGGTACAATCACACATGAATTGATGTTACTCAGTGTATATGTGGTATATTTTTTATTTCGGGTAAAAGGTCATTAAGGGGTCACTTCCGGTCTGAGACAAAAACCTTCAAAATGCCCCTTCTGCTACAAATAACATGGCAAAGTGATGCCACGTGCACACATACATTAACATTAGCCAATGTCTATGGGGTTTCATATATTTTGGGGTCAAAGGTCATTAAGGGGTCACAACACGGCTGTGTTCGTGGTCTTAGACCACAGCTAAGTCTAGTTCTTCTTTCTGTCAACCATTACATTTGCTCTAGCACTCACATGCTTACATCGATTTTGACCTAACTTGGTCACAATGATCATTGACCGTGCCCCTACATGTCACATGAAACTCGTGGGGTCAAAGGTCACGCAGGGGTCTGGGGGTCAAAACGGATTTCAACTCCAAATGCATCTTCTCCTACAAATTACGTAGGACAGTGACGCCACTTGCACACATGCATTGTAATTACCCAGTGTCTATAAGGTGTACACAGATTTGGGGTCAAAGGTCATTAAGGGGTCACTTCCGGCATAAAACGGAATACGTTCAAATTTTTTATTAGCTAAGGAAAACATAAGACAGTAATGGTATGTTCACATATGAGTTGCAGTTACCCATTGTATATGTGGTATTTTTTATATTTGGGGTCAAAAGGTCATTAAGGGGTCACTTCCGGTATAAAACGAAATACACTTAAAATGCATCTTCTCCCATAAATTACGTAGGACAGTGACACCACTTGCACACATGCATTGTTATTGCCCAGTGTCAATGTGGTGTACACAGATTTTGGGTCGAAGGTCATTAAGGGGTCACTTCCGGTCTGAGACAAAAACCTTCAAAATGCTCCTTCTGCCAAAAATAACATGGCAACGTGATGCCACGTGCACACATACGTTGACATTAGCCAATGTCTATGGGATTTTCATATATTTTGGGGTCAAAGGTCATTAAGGGGTCACAACACGGCTGTGTTCGTGGTCTTAGACCACAGCTAAGTCTAGTTCTTACTTTGACTGGCGTATAACTTTGTGTGTGCTTTGTGACAAAAAAAGGACACAAAGCCCGATGAATCAGTCTAGTTGGCAAAAGGAGCTTGCCACATAGCATGCATAGTTGCACTATAAAGTCTTAGCCCTTGAATCAATATGTGGTGAATTTACACAACATCAAAGGGGCCAAAGGGCCAAAGAACTTTGAATCCGTCACTGTAGGTTTTTGATTAGGAATTTAAAAAAATCAGACTTAATTCCCAACCAAAATTGGTGACAGTAATCCCTTGGTAGGGAGATTTGAAATGACGAAACATTTGGGGTTGGGATAGATGTTAAATTTAGATTTTCAAATAAGCTTTTCGTTAGGGGAATACGCGTGTTTAACTAGTGCTGTTTTTATTGATTTAATTGTAGGATTTGATTTCAATTTGAACAGCAACTTTCATTTATCACTGATTTTGTTATTTAATTTTGTTACTGAAAAAGCTAAGAAATTTGAAGTCATTTAGAACTAGAAATTCGATGTTCGATGTTCGTGAGGATGTTCGATGGTATCGAACGAAACATCGTTTAAATGAAATATGTAAGTTAGTTTTTGATTAACTTGTGTATTTGTTTGACCAAATGGATGAATAATTTATATTAAGTACATGGATGTATTTACAGATGTTTCAGGGAGTGGAATGATTGGACCTTTGCAACTGTCAACACTCAAGGTGCCCGCATAAAGGCTAGAACGTGCGAACAAAATATAGGAATTCAATTCCTTCTTCAACTAGACTTGAAGTCAGCCTGAAGGTCAACTGGCAATTACGAATGGTGTGCAGCATTACGCATTCCATTCGTGATTTGTGAATTGGTATTGACTTGCCGGTTTTGAACATTAGTTTCCAATAACAGAATTTTAATATCAAATAGATTGTTTTTTTAAATTCGTGAAATAATACTAATTTAATGGGAAATTATTAAAAAAATATGTTTTTTTAAAATAATTGTGATGTTTAACAGTCCTCGAAACTGTATAATATGATAAAGTGTATTATTATCCTTTCGTATTGAAGGTATACATTTCCCCCACAGACACACAAAAATGAATATCTTCAATACGAAAGATCAAAATTTTCAAATGAAGGACGGCCTTTCATTCCAGTTACATACTCTATAAGTACATATCATTAGATTTATAAAGGTTACTTCAATGACTATTAAATATCAACAATATCATTTTTTAATAATTTATTATTTGATATCAGAAGGTTATTCCTCGTATTCAGAATGCAATTGGATGTGTCTGATCATGTCCCACAAAAAACAAAACAAAAAACGTTGCTATCCGATCCCTTAATACTTTACGGATAACATGATTTACCAGCATATGAATGAGATATTATTTGCAATATATTTTATTGTGATGTTTCAATTCAAACATTTTTTTGACCAATAATGTATGTTCTAATCACATCTAGTTGGTCTATACCGTTCTTTAATAAATATACATTTCTACACTTTTACCCATTCCCGGTGCAATTAATCTTGTTTTTTTTGTTTCATGTGCAACAAATAGAAGATACGTTACATGTAATAGACATAAAGTTTGTAACAATTCTCATTTACAGCTTTAGTTCTAAAATAATTGAATACATGAATACAAAACCCACCCAAGTCCATAACATGGAAAGTGACTTTGAGAAAACTAAAAAATTTCTTCTGTTACATTTACCTGGTAAATAGGACAAGTTTAACATGCAAATAATTGGGTTAAACTGTATTAGGTATATGATGATTAGCATTTCGGGGACTTCGTGGGGTTCATTTTGTATGCCGGAATTGGCTGTTTTTTGAATCACATAGTCAGTGTGTATTCTTTATTCTTAGTCAGTGGGAGTGGTCTAGTTCGTAGACACATTTTTGATTGGACAATCGCAAGATTTCGGGTGCCATTTATCAGGCCGTAGACGACCCCACGTCATCATGCGTCTTGATAATGCCTTACACGCTTGTAGAGGTGCGCGTATGTATTGCGCTGTAATGCGTAGACTAGTGCGGAATACGCGACGCGATAGCAGTACGCGCAACAGAATACGTGAAGTTGTAAACAAGTTTCGTTCATTTTATAATGAGGGGAGTTTTATGACGGTAACTTAGTTTTTGCTTTAAAAAAATTGTTTACAGTTATTAAAATAATATTTAACTGACTAAGAATGAGAATAAACGATAGGAATTTTTATTTTGCCTATCCTCTACCTATGATAGACGACAGGCAGGTCCAATATTTCTATCGTAGTGGATACCGGCTGCGCCGGCATCCACTACTCAAAATATTGGACCTGCCTGTCGTCTATCACACGGTAGAGGATAGGCAAAATAAAAATTCCTATCGTTTATTCTCTAAACCTTTGCGCTCAGTCGTTGTTCTTGTTCTGTGCCCATTCAGTTTCATTTCTGCATTTATACCACTATTCCGTCATCACTTTTGCTATCACCTAAATTAAACACGTCAGCCATCTTGCCCTGTTTGTGAGGGCACTATAATATGTGTCAAAAACCAAGTCGTGGACTTGTTTTTTTTTGGATTTCACATGCTCAATCGACGCACGTAGAGGGTGGATTTGTGTTTTTCTTTTATACATATGATAGGCGTATGTAAGCAACAATTTCCATGCTTAACTCAATTTGGCCAACGAATGGACTTGGGTGGGTTTTGTATTCAGGTATTCAATTGTTTCCCTGGTCCACAGATGACCAGTTCACCTTGATCACTTTACCTATTTGTTATAATGCCAGGGGCAGTGCATGACCGAGGTGGAGAATCAGTTATACATCATTATGAGTTAAGTCCAGCTTTCCAGGAAGTGACATGAGGTAATTAGTTTGCAAATGTTGATATTGTAGCTAGTAGATGTAATGCCAAAATTATAAGCATTCTTGTCCATATGATATTTGAATGAGTTATTACGCCCTTTTCACCTAAATATGTCAAATTGTGTGGAGTTACTGCGTAGCGCAGTTACCGAATTATAGACTCAATTAGTTTAAAATGGTATGAAATATTTAAGTCCACATTATTACTACTAAAAGTAAGTCCGAGCAGTGGCGGCGCCAGGTATTTTTTCCGAGGGGCGGGCATTGAGAGGGCAAAGTGAATTTCAGGGGGGGGGGGGCAAAATCAACAAATTATGGGCAAAAGTACCGCAAAAAGGAGATATTTTCGTAATTTTGGTTTTTACTGGGGGGGGTAACAGGGGGCAAGAGCTCTTGACTGGGGCATTTTCCCCTTATGCCCCCGTGGCGCCGCCACTGAGTCCGAGATACAAAGGTTATAGAAGTAGAACTCTAATAGCGAAGCGTTATTTATAGTATTACCATGCATGATTACGACATGCATGAGAAATTAACAGATGTTTAAACATAACTTTAAAAACAGGATTAATTCTTAAAAGCCCGATATAGGCAAACACATTATTATATTTGCCACGATAATACATACGTATAAATATAAATACGATTAGTTATTAATATATTAAGTAACTTGATTAAATATTCCGTCGTCGGTTGCCAATCGATGGTCGGTAAGGGTAAACATAGTAAATGGCTGTGTCGTTTCTCATGGTATCACATTAGTCACTCAGCCAATCAGCGAACATGATGTCGTACAACAAGCCTTGTCCTGCAAAACAATACAAAACACTCAGTAATTAACTGTACAATTGCATGAAAATACCTTTAAACTAAACAATAAAGTGAGATTTAATTCAGATTTTCACAATCCTGAAATGTACTTATCTGACTAGTACATCTATGCTCACTGGATACACAATCTTTTGTTTTTTTAAAATAAGTTCTTATTAACAACAATAAATCAAGCAAGTTTTCAAAGTTTATGATTTGTAGAATGAACTTTTGCAAAACATCAAAGTGTCATTTTTCAATAATTTTTAGATATTGAACATCGATATTTTGGCTTCTTCGACGAACAATAGCGCGTCTACCCTTAACTCAATAAACCTTTGTAAAACGAGTTTTAAAAAGGTTACCAAAGAATAAAAGAAATAACAAAGTTTACACTTAGTCGCAACCGGGGGTAACCGGTGGACCTGGTAGACCAGTCGCACCTACTGGACCCATCCCATCTACCGGTGGCGTCACGGGTCCTTCCGTAGTGATGGCACCTCCATCTGGAGTGACTTTTTGCGGCTTCTCTGCCTCAGGGGTTTCAGGACCTGCTTCGTTAACGTCACCCGACGCCACATCATATCCTGGCGTGATCTCGGATTCAGATTCTGGTTGAACTGGTGGAATAACAGTTGGCCTACTGCAGTCTGCTGGACAGCATAACTTGTATGGCACACGTAAACCACCTGCGGTCACGGTAGCATGCGACGTTTCCAGATGAATGAAACAAACAGCCCCTTCCGGTGCATTTGTGGTGACAGACGCAGTTGCAGATATGCATTTAAAGGTAGGCATCTGAGACTGACCCGCGGACCCATTATAAGGTCCGTGTTGAGGAGCTGGCGGACCTGCTGGGGCCGGTGGAGCGACAGTTACGCTTCCTGGAGGAGCAACAGTTTTTGGAGCCGGTGGAGCGACAGTAGTTATTGGTTTGTCGGGACCTGAATGTTGAAATAATAATTTACAAATAATTTTTACAGGTTCGTCGAGTGCTGACATAAATTGCCGTAAAATTAAAGCATATTTTTACTATAGTGTAGACAGTAGAATCTACCGGTTCTTTGAAAGTACCGATGCATTGTTGTAGTTGTTGCCGCGTCTTCAATCAAGACTACTTTACTGGAATTGTAATGTTGCGGGTATCTCTTTTCTTGAATAGTTTCCGATTAATTAAATTGTAAACATTTCATGAGACCTGAATAGTATTTTAGAAAATAATAAATTAAACAATTGATACTCTTTACATTTTGAACTTCGAAGTCTTGCTTTCATCAGTTTAAAGCCATATTATAACATTTCTTTAAAAATAGATTAGTATTCATTTTCAATAAAATATTAGCATTTACTGTCAGATATGTCCCCTTTTAATTTTGAGCCGAACAAGTGAGGTAAAGCAAAGAAAATCGGAATTTACAACTAGCGCCAATTCATGTTACTCCGGCGGTTGTAATATGGTACGATCCTCTGGCGTGGGTGTGTGTGTGTGTGTGTGTCCCGCACGCCGTCGTAGTATTACTGTGTTGACATCGCATACGCGTTCGACTAATATTTCTATCGTAATAATAAAACACCGAATCCGGCGGTTTATTCAAAATCTCGGATTTTGGCTAAACTACAGCACCTAAAGTCTTGATTTTTACAGAGAATCTTTGTTTACTAAAGTACATTACAATCGAGGAAAAACCTTTTTTTTTGAGGGCGTTCTCCTCAGCAAATGTTATAATATGGCTTTAAATGAGACGCCTATGTTTCAAATGGACGCAAAGCAAGAGCTTCGCTTCTTCGTCCACCCTGCCCACCCGCCTGCTACGCCCCTGGCAAGAACAAGAACATGGAAACTTTGTATCGAACATCAATTTTAACAACCTAAAAGCTTCCAGTTTTGTGACTTAACTTACATTTTGCAATAACCCAATAATGACTTGTTTTTATTTTTAGTTGCTATGGTTTTCCACCTTTGCAAGAAAAAATGTTACCTTTCAAAAGGATATTCCATGTAGCAGGAAGAGAATACAGCGGACAGTATTCGTTGACTTCATTAGTTAATGCCGCAACAGGGTCCACGACCAAGCGATACTCATGCGTTCCAGGTGCAAGCGTACCTCCTGACAATGAGAATGTGACCTGATTTGCTGTAAACTTGGCTTGGTCTTCGTTGGATACGTCGCAAACGTCTACTATGTCGCCATTAATATCCAAGAGGCTTATAAAAGCGGGAACCGATGGACGCTGAACCTGAATATGCAATATAAATATCGATATAAATTTAGTACATAAGAAGGCATTTATATATATAGCGTCTTTAGGCTCTAATCACTGGATGGATTGAGATAATGGAGACAGGAACATGGAGTCGAGGCACTGAAGCACACAAGCAACTTGGACAACAAAATTGGTTGTAGTCAACCCAGCAAACACAAAAACGTTTTTAAAACGTTTATAATAAGTTATATTTTGGGTTTTGGTTTAGGTAAAAACGTTTTAATAACATTAAAATGTCGGGTTATATAAAGGGCATGAAATCGTTTTAAAACGTTTTGTATGAAAACACACTACAACAATATTTTTAAAATGTTTTCGAAATGTCATTGTAAACTATTTTTGCAAACATTTTTGGCCAAATATTTTGTCAACACTAATATAACATTATGTTAAAATATTTGCACCCAGCAAACACAGAAATGTTCTTAAAATGTTTTTACAAAACGTTTTAATAACATTTAAATGTCGGGTTATATAAAGGTCGTGAAAACATTTTAAAAACGTTATTGTAAATATTTTGGGCAAACATTTTTTGCAAGATATTTTTTCAACCCCAAAAATAACATTCTGTTTAGAATGATTTGTACCAAGTTTTCAAAAATGTTTTTGGAATGTTATTAAAACGTTTTTATACCCTTTATATAACCCGACATTTAAATGTTTTTGTAAAACATTTGTGTTTGCTGTGCAGTAAATTACCAACGAATGTTATTTAATGTTATGAAAACGTTTTATACCATTAATGTACCCTTTATATAACCCGACATTTAAATGTTTTCTGACAACCTTTTATAACCTTTTGCGAATGATGTCGAAAACGTTTTGTGTTTGCTGGGAATGGTACAGTGCTACGGGTTTGAAACTCAATTAACTGGAGCAGATCAACTAAAGCGACAGGCACATATTTCGACTTTCATGTGTACATTTAGGACAAATAATGTGTTGCCACATACTCACCTCTGTATTGAATGTAACCACCCATTTGGTGTCAGCATTTATTTCGGCACCTGGGGAAGGTGTACTCTCATCTGGTACCGGTTGCAATGGTGGGACATCGGCTACATTCAAGACCAGGAAAGACCACCCACTTACGAATCTGATCGTAGGAAGAAAAGAAAAACACAGTTTTGCATCATTAAATTTGGCTTGTTATTGTTTTTTATTTGTGGAGTTTCGACCATGTTAGAAGAATTCCAAATTGTATTCGTGTATTAAACCAACGTCACACTCTTAGTTGAAGTGCCTTAAAGGGCATATCTATTGCAAAAACAAGTTAAACTCCATTCGAAGAGAATAATTATTACATTACAAGTTGACACTACTAGAAGCGGTCTGATTTTATCCATATGTTTAAAAATCATTAAATTTGTAACACATTGAGAGTGTTGACAGTCCATTCTCTCAAAGCTGGCACACTTCATTTCATGACGTCACAGTTTTTTCTAGGTCAAATCTGTCTCGTTCGAAGGAACTCACCACTTACAGTTGGTTTTTGCGGAATATAAATTTTTTTTCAACAATGGAGACATTTTCATTGTCCTCATAATATTAGCTTACCAATGATAACGATGTTGTCCGAGCAATATAATGCCCTTTAATAATAATATCATTGTTATTATGTTATGTCTTCAAGAATATAAATATGACAGAAGTGATTAAGAGAATGGAGTCTAGTGTCGAAAATAGTGAATTTTAAGTTAATTTAGTCCTTCAAATTTGCTATGCAGGTTTGGAACTTTTTGTTGGACTATTCTTATAATTTGCACGTTCCTGCTATTGATTGGGTGAACACCGAAATCAACAGCAATCACGTAATGTTGCTGAAGACATTAAGAAAGAATGTGCGATCACTGTCTATTGACATTAATAGTAGTGACATTATGCTCATTATCCTTGATCGTGTCACAATATTAAACATTATATAATAAGTTTCATCAGATATTTGCGAGTTATGCATGATTATAATGTGCATTTCAATGCTACATAGACAATGTGTTGTAATTTCGTTCTGTTGTACCAGAACGTAATTCAAATTTTCGATCGAGATATTTTTGCTAAACGAATAAACCTGCAAGAAGATTTTTGTACATAAACATTATGTAGCCAGAGGTTTCCAGTGGTATAAAAATCTCAACTTGTTTTTGAGAAAAGTTGGGGATGATGCTGTGGATCACGAAATGCCCTTTTAAATGTTTTGAAACGTATTTTATGCGTCCAATTTTTCCACACTCGTTTCCGAAATTGATCGCCATTTAGATTCACGTACCCTCCGTTGTCGACAGCATTTATTCCAATGGACTGCTTCCCAATCATTTCTTTGGTGGGAATCCAATTCAGAGTAACATACTTTTGCAATGGATTGCCTGTCATGTTGGCTATTGGCGACACAGTCATACCAGGAGGTTTAGAGGTCTCAATACGCTTTATTCTGTACAAACAAGACAAAAATTAATGCAATAATTACTCAAGTCGCGATTGAGGCATAGTGTTCAAAAGTCAGCAAATCATTACTTGTTTAATTATAAAATTAAATTCACTGTTGACTTTTATTTTACTTCAAAATAATTACCCAATAACTTGTGTTGTATTTTTATAAAGACTGTACGAAGCCTTTGTAATCTTCGATTAAATTTAGAAACTGCCAGAAAGTACCAAATACCCCGAGAAGCTCCAATCATCAGGAAGTTCGATCTTTCTATTTTCGAAACAGCATTATGCTTTGAAATGCTTTGAATTGTCTGTATAATGAGACCGACAATAACCACATTCTGGATATTCCATGGGAGAGCGACCCTCTTAACTTTATCTATACAGTTAATTTACCTTCGCCGATTCAGAATTTAGATATTGTTTTTTTTTTTATTGTATCTCTAAATTAAATGATGAGAAGCTTATAAAAGTATACATTTTTAGAAAGGAAATGATGCAAGGAATCCAACTAGCATAATAGATTCCTGCAAACTTAGATTAACTGTTTTTGAGACAATCTTAAAATTTGATTTTACTTTACTGACTCGAGGAAGGTATATGGACGATAGATGCTATAAATTAAATTCCTTAGGTTAGATAGGCTACCCGAGTAAGTCTCTGGGAATACACCCGAACATTTTTCAAGTATTTGACATGAGTTTAAGAACTTACGGTAACTCTGCCGAAGCTGATTCAACTACAACGATCTGTTCATACGGTTCACCCACAGGAATAGTTTTGCAGCCATCCAAAGGTTGCTTAATGGTTGGAACCTCGCATGTTGTAGAATCAGGGTGAACATAAAGAAGAAATGACATGGAGATGAAGCTCATTGGGTCACCATTTTGATCCAGATCCTCAATCATTACTCTAACAGCGTAGTAGCCTGGACCACCACTGGTATCGAATTCTAACGTACAATTTTCCTGTATACGAATAAAAGATATGATGCATTTTCTTCTCTGCGATATTTAAATCACGCATTTGTCACGGTTTAGTCATTATGGAAGCCGGTCAGTGGGGCAACTCGGAAATTGTCCGATATTCCATTTACACGTTTTGGAAGGCTACAGCATTTGTGTTATGCTGTGGGTCGCTCAATATTTTTCTTATGAATTTGGAATCACGGGGAAAACGTTTGGAAAACCCTAAGTTAGAGGATACATACCATAAAGTAAAAATATTTGAGGATCCTCAAATGAAGCGTTTCTATTCAACCCATTGCTACTTACATAAACTGTGATGTATGACAGCGCGAAACAGATATCTCCATATTTGCCTCTATTTTCGTTATAACACTCGTCATCCCATCCTCTGGTGTAACGACAACGATATGGGTCATCATCAGGGTCAGTGACTGCAAGAAATTTAAAAACATTATAAACTCCTCAACAAAAGTTTGGAAAGCATCTGTATCTCAAATTATTTGTGACATATTCATATCGTGTTGCACATCAATGGATAGCTACAATACTCCCCTTTACAATGACACCATTTGATAACATTCTTCACGGCTGAGTACACGCCTTGTGAATGTAGTGGGTCTCAAACACAATTTGCCAAATCGACCATTATTATGTGCTCAAACAACGCTAGCCACTAACCTCAATAGCGGGTGGAAAAACCACAGGCAGCCACAATAGTCAGGCACCTTCTCCTCATGCTGCTCACCGACCTGGTTGCACGTCACTGTGGGATGGCATCCCATTCTTCAGCAAGGATTCGTCGCAGGTCATTCAATGTGGTTGCATATGGGCTTCTCTGGCACGTACAGCACGATCAAGCTGGTCCCACAAGTGTTCAATCGGGTTGAGGTTTGGCCCCCGGGTCTGGCCTGATGGCAGGCCATTTTGGCTCTACTTCCATATTCTGTAGGTAGCCGTTGACTACTGTGGCTCTGTGGGGCGAGCGGTATCATCTTGGAGGGTTGCATTAGGTCCCAGATTGTGACGATCTGTGAAAATTCTGTTTGAGAAGCTTTGAGACACCACTACATTCACAAGGCGTGTACTCAGCCGTGAAAACGGTTATTGTTTCAAATGTGGTGTCATAGTAAAGGGGAGTATTGTAGCTATCCATTGATATGCAACACGATATGAAAAACTTTCCAAACTTTTGTTGAGGAGTTTAAATCATGAAGTTTTGAGCGCTACCAATGTTACCAACCACCAATTGTCTAACTGCAAGAAAAATCCCGGCTTGATAAAGTTCTAGAATCAGTTTATTTTTAATGTGCTTTCGCAGGATTTGAACCAAGTCGTGTTAAAAAGGTTCGAAAAGAAGTTTAAACGTTGCCTATTAACGTTCCGTTGCTCCTCGCCGTGCCTAATGTTACGCGTATATTGAAGAGGTGCGAAACGAGAACGCTATTCTCACAAACGATACTTTTGTTCTCAATCCTATATGAGAAGACGAATAATTTTTTGTAATCGTTATTAAGATTTCTATAATTTTCAAATCTGAGATCTGTATGACAGCCGTTATTCTTGTTAGATGATCAAATTTCAAGCAAGGTCGGGATTTCAGGACTGCGTTAGTTGCTGCGGAAATTCTTGCTAACCGTTTGATTAAATCAGAGATCCCAATGGTCTACATCCTGTAGTTGAATGATTTAATATATTATTCATGTGTGTTATAAAGGGAACAACAATGATTAAACTTAATTTCAATTTTAAATCCGAATACATCCTTGATATCAACATTTGTACCTGGTATCTCAAGATGGTAGATGCATCCACTATGAAATTGTTGTACAGGTATGGCTGCAGTTACGGGTGACGAATTCATCTGACCGTTATCGAGACGAGGTCGGAGGTCAATATCAGTCATCATCTTGTATCCTTGTTGTGGGTGGTTTGTTGGAGCGTTACGTAAATTATCAACCCAGCAGCACCTTTCATGGCTATTAAGTAAGAATTAAAAGCAATAAAAGAATACATGAGTCAAACATTACAAAGAACCTTGCAGAAGGTTGAAAGTTACTGATTTCTTAGATTACCGAGTTTGAAATTCGTCTACTCGGCCAACACTCGTCCACTGCAAGTAAATACATGTAGTATCATTGTATTCATTATAGCGAAATGAAGTAAGTGGGACGGAGGGATGAAAAAAGGCGAGGAATCCTGGAAAAAGGAGCAATATAATGAGTCAATGGTGTAAATATGTAGAGGTAAGGAAGACAAATCTGGAAGAATGAGAGGTGGTATTAGGTGTATCACCAAATACATAGATTGAACCTGCTGAAGTACTTCACTCAGGGGTGGGGTCGGGGTGAGTTGGGTGGGCGCGTATGGTTGCCAATGTGGACGGATGAATAATATTTACTTCCGATGATATCCCACTAAAACATATAATTTTTAGCATAATGGCGCTAAAATACACATATGACCAGGTACCGTATATTACTAATCCTCCGATGAACACATGTGCAATACTTAATAGCAATTATTACTAGTGTTCTCATATCAATCCTGGTACTCAACATAAGAAGTGACGTTTCGCAACCTTACTAGCTGGTGACAGGTTACTTCTTCTTGACTGTGAAAATAAGCTGCGCCCTCCCCTCCCCCTCATTGTTCAAGTCTTCATCGGAAAAGCGTTATAAAGTTCATAAGATGGGTAAGAGAGTCAATTTAGGTCAGCTAATGCCAACTCCTGTTCGACCAGCCTTTAGCTGAAAAAGCCGGAAATAACTCTGACATTTGAGCAAAGTATTACCAACAAGCTCCCAGTATGACACCTGTGACATTTCAAATAGCTGAAAACTTGAAAGAACCTGGTACAGTTGCCTGATGCGAAGATCAATTGAGAAGAGATTCTATTTAACTCTTTATATAAATTTGTTTTGTTATATACAGCCAAAAAAAGGTAACAGTTGCGTTCACCCCCTGTATATCCTAACCAAAGACAGGTAATGTCATAATTGGAACCAGCAACCAATAGCCGCATCTTTTGACCTCATTCGCTGATATTGTTCAAAAAAGAAGACACGACGATCCGAAAACCCAAAAAGATGCCAATTTAAAAGTTGCAGTTTGCTAACTTGTATGCCCTATACAGAAAGCTTTCGCGAGCAAGAGAACTAACGTCGTGCTTCCATTGATTAGCAAGTTAAAACTAGCGTCGTGCTTTCATTGATTAGAACACAAATATGCAACTTTTGATTTCGTTTCTTCATTAGGTTTTAGATCACCGTTTCTTATCATTCTCAACCAATTTCAACAAATAAGGTCTTAAATCAGAGCTGAAGAATGCAGGTATTGGCTGTGTGTTTTAATTTGGACATTTTTGTCTTTATCTAGGATATCCAGAGTTGAACACGGTACCTTAATACTTTGGCTTACTGTACTTCTTGAAAGAAAGTGTAGTATATAAAGTTATACTATATGAACTATACTTACTAAATGGACACTTTTTGGTTGACATCAGGTACTGTGATATTGAAGGAGTCCTGTCCGATATCCCAGCTCGCTTCTTCATTAAAGTCTGTACACACCCATTGCATGTCACGGTAATACAAGGTTTCACACCTGTTTCACAACAAATCATTACTTGCTTATATACATAAATTTGAACAATCCTTAGTACGAAAATGACTTCATGCCGCTTTTATTATTTGGAAATATGGCCATGATGACACTGATAGAATTAAACAAGCAAACAGGAACGTAGTAAAATCCCTGCCAAGGCCAGTGGTCTGGTTCAATAATGTTTGTATATATTTTTTGTAATTTGTAATTTCCATTGAATGCGTTTACAGATTTGCAAAATATTTGGACGATACTTCCATAAATCAGGTCAACATGTTGATGCAGATGTCAAGATGTTATTCACGGACAAAAACTTTCAAATAACTTGCAAAACTGTGTTCGAATGGATTGGACAAAAACAAACATGGATTTTATCTTTTTTGTGTGTTAAAATGAACATTATCTGGCAAGTACCACAAAACATTAATGTACTGGTATAGTGATTTTCTTTCTTTGAAAATGCAAAATATTCATCTTCATCAAACCTTCAATCTTATATTCGTGTTAGATTTTGGTACCCAAAACCGACGAATTTAAGTTACATACCCGACGCAATACATATATCCAGTAGTGGTCAGCATTTGTTTGGAATCTTTAGCTGCCTGGTCACACGTTTGATGTCCGGAAGGAGGCAGAGAATCTCCTATCCTAAAGCCATTATTACTTAATTTGTACGTCACTTCAACCTGAAATTCGTTTTAAGATGTTTTCAAAAGTGATTTATAAAGCGCCTACGGCCTTTAAACACATTACATATTGCTAGTGATCAGTTTAATCAAAGACTTTTCATAAATCACTAAATCAAAAAATGGATTGTTAGATGCGCATTTATACCCATAATATTATTAGTTATCCCCTGTTTGTTCATGCAATACGAAAAATATCACTGGTTTGAGCTCGTATCACACGAGGCCGCATGCATGCTTTAGTTTTTTTAATGCATGCTTTACAGTTTTTTTTACGAAATTATCATTCAGCAGACATGAATTTAACACAAATAAATAATTAAATAAATAAATAAATAAATAAATAAATAAATAAATAAATAAATAAATAAATAATACCACAATCATAAAATGATCAAGTTATAGGCCTACTCCAAACTCTTCCATGTATGCTTTCGTTTTATTAACGAATTTATCGTTCAGTAGACATGAATTTAACATAAATAAATAAATAAATAAATAAATAAATAAATAAACAAATAAATAAATAAATAAATAAATAAATAAATAAATAAATAAATAAATAATACCACAATCATAAATGATCAAGTTTTAGGCCTACTCCAAACTCTTCCATGCATGCTTTACAGTTTTTTGTCATGCAACTACCATCAGGCCATGTAATACAGCGCGCCATTGCCATCGCGCGACGCACACTTAGCACGCGACGCGAGGTAGCGCGTAATTGCCGTCTCCCAGCAAACATTATACAATCGGCCCGATACTGGCTCTATAAAAGCTACTATAAAGGACCAAGAATGGCAGCCTGTATTGGTCCGACACGGTCGTGCACACGGGCATCCGACTGGCCCAATAGATATTGCCAGCACTGGGCCAAAATGGGTTGAAATTGGCCCAGTAGAGGTCCAATTTATTCAATACTGTATACTGGGCCAATATAATATTGCCAATATATTCCCATTATGCAACCGTAAGCAAACGGTAATGGTCCAATTTTGGTCCTTTTTATTTTATTTCATTTTGGTCCACGTCTAGCTGTGGAATATTCTTCTATTCATTCCTCGATTATCCGGTTGGTTCAGGCATTATTGGTCAGTTTCACCTGTTGAACCAGATCTCCTTCTTTATAAAGGAGACCTACAGGTTACTTGCACTCAGCACAATTGAATTTGTGTTAACTGATGTGCAAAGTATTAAAGGTCGATAACTAACCAAGCTCACAAAACTGAGCCATTGATAAATGAAATATATATTCTATGGTGTCATCAGATAAAAATTATGCCTTGCTCACGTAGATTTTTTACAAGGCAGTAAATGAAATATTCGGAACAAGCGCAAACTCACTGCCTCTTCTTTATAATAATAATAACATGTGGCCCTTCAAAATGAAGATGATACTGATCAAATATTGTATTTTGATAGTAGAAAATGTCAGGGTTTCAAAACCACGCCCACATTAATGCAACATTGGGCCAATACAGGGCCGGCACTCGGGGCCTACAAGCCCGGCCTACAAGTGTCTGCCGCAACTGGACCAGTATGTATGTGCCGGCTCGATGCCATATTCGGGTAGTCTTCAATTGGCCCAATAATGGACCAAGTACGGCACAGCTTATCCTGGTAAGAAAACGGCGGCCAAACATTGACCAGTATCGGATTTGTACTGGCGTTATACCGTCAGCCGTGTCCGGTATTGCCAGAAGTAGACCGGTTTAAGCCATTACTGGGCCAATATTATAATGTTTGCTGGGCTCTACCGCATACGCGATCAGCACAGTGTACAATACAACCTGAGTATGCAGGCCCGTTAATTGCCGGTCAGAGGATGATTTAGGGAAGCCCCATCATGCACTGCAAACGTGTTATCACCAGAGTTTCAACTGCCACTTTACTTTTCAAATCCTATTGAATTCTGTGCAAAAGATGTTGTTTAAGAATTGTGCGTGTGTCATTATTACTTGGTCGATTTCAGAACAAAAGTGATGTATGCATAAAGGATAATTCACACCTTCTGTAGGTAACATAAAATGTGAAATCGACTAGCATTTTGAATGCGTTTTTATTGTAAATATATCAGTCCAAATTCAAATTTAACCATGCCCGTCAATGCAATGTGCGAGCAGTGGTGTCATGTTCACTCAGACAGCTGTGCTAACCGCAAGCCAACACAGTGGCGTGGTGGGAAGTGCTTAAATCATCCTCTGATTGCCGGTACTGATAAAGAGCTGAATAATACGGCTATATATTGTACGGTAATTTATGAACGCTGAACAATACGAAATTATATTAATTGGCTATTAACCAATGGAATGTCAATATTCATGTCTACTGAATGATAATACACAAAATAAACCATTGCAGGCATCCTCGAGTTTCATACAGGCACTTCCCTGACACAGGTAAAACCCGACTTCTTTACCTATAGATTTGTCATATGTCTGTGTGCGCCATCTGTTGGTAGGAGGACATGCAAGGCGAAAGACTCTATAGCCTAGATGGGGGAAATTTATTTAGTGCTAAAGCTAATCTTCTCTGCTACAACATGGACTTAATACAACAAAGATTTTGTAATTGCCATAAACACTGATCTATTCGCAAAAGGTTTTAAAAGGTTGTCAGAAAACGTTTAAATGTCGGGTTATATAAATATTTTAACATAATGTTATTTAGGTGTTGACAAAATATTTGGCCAAAAATGTTTGCAAAAATAGTTTACAATGACATTTCGAAAACATTTTAAAATATTGTTGTAGTGTGTTTTCATACAAAACGTTTTAAAACGATTTCATGACCTTTATATAAACCGATATTTTAATGTTATTAAAACGTTTTTACCTAAACCAAAACCCAAAATATAACTTATTAAAAACGTTTTTTGTGTTTGCTGGGTAAAGCAACATATAAATACATGAAATACATGAAATACATGTGGTGGGAGGCCATACAGAGAGAGACAGACAATGTTGGCAATAAATGATTACTATTTTAACATAATAATAAGTTTTTATAGATAAGTTATTCATAACGGGAGAACAACTCACTTTTATCCATTATTTTAAAAATCATTTTTTAAATTATATGCTCGATACATAATCTGGTATTATGTGGGTGAATCGTACTACCTTTAATGAAATAATTTGAGAATTTGCCTGGAAGAAGATCATTATAATATTTATACATGAAGATCGCTCTCTAAAGTTTGTGAATGTCACAAACGGTAAGGTATTTGAGTAAAGCAAAGAGGGGTGGAGAATGGGCAAGAAAAGGTGAATTTGAGCACAGTCTAATTATTCGACAATTATTTAGATCATTCCAAATAATATTGCAATAATTAATGTGGGGCAAAACCAAGCTTGTATACAATGAAACAATGAGTAGAATATTTAGACACAATATTAGTTACATATTGTTGTATGATGGTTCCAAGTGCAGTGAGGGACTCATCCAAGTTACCAAGAAATGTGATAAATGGCACTTTAAAAAAATGATTCACTATCAATATAATGGTTGTGTTTGGGTACACCCGATTACTAAATCTGTTTTTTAAAGCAATATACAGTAAGCCAAAAACATTAAGGTACCAGTTATGTTCCCCGGGTTATGTTCACCTCCTGTATATCCTAAACAAAGACCGATATGTCATAATTGGAACCAGCAACCAATAGCCGCATCTTTTAGCTCGAATTTAAGATCTCATTCGTTGAAATTGTTCAAGAAATAAAGTCACGGCGATCCCAATACCCAAGGGAGATACCAATTTAAAAGTTGCAGTTTGCTGCATTAAATGCCCTATTGATTTGTACACAAAGTGTTCGTGAACAAGAGAACTAGCGCTGCGCTTCCATTGATTAGCACGTTAAAACTAGCGTCGTGCTTTCATTGATTAGAACACAAAAGTGCAACTTTTGATTTTGTTTCTTCATTAGGGTTTAGATCACCGTTTCTTTAATTCTCAACCAATTTCAACAAATAAGTTCTTAAATCAGAGCTAAAGAGTACAGGTATTGATTGCTTGTTTTAATTTTGACGTATTTGTCTTTATTTAGGATATACAGTGGTGAACATAACTGGTACCTTAATTCTTTGGCTCACTGTATTTGGTTTTACTTATGTTCAAAGGTAATCTATTTGCTTTCAGCTAGTTTGAAATATTACAGAACTCAAGATTTATTGTTTTAATAAGGTAAGGATAACATTTATGAATTATGGATATCATTTATAAATTATCAGATATAAAATAAGAAGTTAAGGGCCTTAGATTGATCCTTGAGGGACGTCCGCATGTGGAATGAACTAGAGATAATTTAGCATTATTAAGAGAAACATATTGTGATCTATTCGGATAGTTCCTGAACCACTTGAAGGCAACTCCACGTACACCGTAATGTGCTAATTTCGGGAGAAGAATGTCATGGTTTATTGTGTCAAATGCCTTCGAGAGGTCCAGGAAGATACCAACAATGTGATGGTTACTGTCTAAATCAGAAAATATTTTGTTGACATGTGACACCACACAAGACAAGGCACAAGACAAGCCTGTCAGAATGGAGGAAATATAAATTTCCTCCATTCAAATGCTCATAATTTATGTAATTTAGTTTGCCTCATTATTCGTTCTAATATCTTAAACAGTGCATGCTATTCAACCATGTCTTGGCTTTCTCAACCCGTTGGCTAAAATTTACGTGCAGGTATATATATTATAGAAATATTTGATTATTGGTGTTTAAAAGTTCAAAAGAAGTTAAGCAAGATAAGAAGACGCGACTCTCAATATGCTAATAGAAGAGCTTGTTTCCTCTTATTGGCGAAGATGATGCAATTTTTCGTTCTTTTGCTTAATATTTAATGACTGATTGATAAACTACAGAAAAAATAAAAAATAAGATAAAGAGTATAATGTGATCCCTTTAGAACACAACCGGAACACACAACGCAATATAACGTTATCACGACTTCGTTAAGGTGTAATAACGTTGCTACACTGCAAATGTTCCCGAACACGTGACGCCTCTCAGACGCGTCCGAGGTGTTCATAATTGTCTCTTTAGAACACTAGTGTATTCGAAAATATGATAGGCCTTGCACATTAGTGTTCTTTTTAGTATAATGTAGAACACATAGTATTGATCAGACGTGTCACAAGTGTTCTGAATGATTATAATTGAATACTGGTGTTCAAAAATGGAACGCATGAGCAGATAGAGGCGTTTGAGAGCTGCGACGTGTCAGCGAGAAATACACGGTGCTCCTTTGAAGGAGGGATATAAGTAACAACAACAACAATGGCGATCCAACGTGGAAACGCTTCCGGGAAACGCTATAACAAACTGTCTTTTCCAAGACAAATGGGATGATAGTGAGAGTAAATTCGAAGGATTTAGAGAAGAATGAAATTCAGGGCAACTTTGGGGGCGACTCGGAGCCCGTATATCTGTTGACAGCGATGAACAAGCATAGGAGAGACACAAGCGGGTGACTATGGCCGAGCGATTTTAATCGCATTAAAATGCGTTGCGCTGTCAGCCGGGAGATACGATCGGCGAAGATTTGAGCCTTGGGCTTGCTTTAGGTGAAAACTCTCTGATTTCATCGGAATTCTTCGGAACACCGCCATTATCTTGTTTATACTACCATGCATTTGTTTATTGTCGAGTAATGAGATTTTGAAAATGTATAAATAAAGGTTGAACACCAGCATTCTGAAAATCAATGTTTGAACACGTGTCATGTGTTAAAAACCGTTACATTTCTTTCATGTGTCCGAGGTGTTCATAGATAGTAATTTTGAACACCAGAGTTTAAAGGATTAGAACATGTTACACTATTGTTCTGAAGTAATAACACATGTGTTCTCTACATTAACACTAGTGTTCTCTAAATAAGTTGAACACGTGTCATGTGTTAAAAAACCGTTACATTAATGAACGCGTTCCATGTGTTCTGGCCAATTTACAGTGTACTACATTGTAATTTCCGATTGCTGAGACGTACCTGATTTCCAACACCTGTTGGTCTCCAACTCATGGTTCCACCACGAAAATGAGTACCATAAGTAGCCCCGAGAAGCTGCAGCAGCAACACAGTTGTAACGTATATCTCCATTTTCCCCTATCAGGAAACAAAACCGTGTTCTTTTAGAAAACGTATTTCGCTAATCTAAGAACACAATGAAACCCAGCAAACACACAAATGTTTTGAATGTTATCCAACGTTTAATATACTCAATATATAACCTGACATTTAATCCTAGAACTACAGGGGGGGCTAAGATTTTTATCCGTCATAAAAAACGCACGCGTTTACGTACAAACGACCTAAGGTAATCGTAGATACATCCTTTGCACTCATTTTGGTGTTAACATTTTCACCCCAGCACCTTACCGGGGGTAGGACCGGCCATTAAAGATGACCATAACGGGGGGTTGGTGAGGCCCCAATGATTTTCATTTTGCTCGTGTGAAATTATTTCAAGAGCTACTGACTTTTTACTTGTTAGTTATTTGTAGAATTTTTAGCCGAAAATCAATTATTCCTATACTTTTGTACATAGCCAGAATTTCCCAAATTTGCATGGGCGCCCTCACATTATGACGTCAATATGCGGGGAATATTAGTACTTATTTTGGTGTTACTGGATAGAGGAGACCCATGGCTATACATTAGTACTTATTGAAAATTAAGGGGGGATCATAACAATCCCCCTCGAAGTTCGTTTTACAAAATATGGCTCAGTAGTTAAACGATTTTCTGTAATTAATGTAAAAGCGCTTTGATTCACGCAAAAGGTGCAGTATAAATGCCAACATTTATTTTTATTCTCCGTATACATGATGCACAGCCTTGCGGTTCTTTCCTCAATGTTATACACAAACAAAAATGACGACTTCTGATATAAGTCTAAAACAACTACATAGTGCATTAAAACATTTCGATTTCAAAGTCTTTACAAACTGAAAATATGCAATAACACTCATAACAGACAATTGTCAAATTTCCCAGTGTGTGATCTATTTAAAAATTCCGGAAACTTTTCACGGACATTTTCCAGATATCTGGAAACTTTTCACGCTTTTAAACCTAACCCTGTCTGATAAATCTGAAAATGTACAATAAGAATTACAAAATCAGAAAACTACTATTGTGCAATACGGAACATTTGTATTGACCGGCCAGTACCCAAAAAGCAAATGAATGTAATAACATAACAAATTACTTACCAAAAGTTGCCACAACTAAACCACCTGGGAACCCCACGGTAACAAACCATCCGTTTGGAATGAGATGGGGTTGTTGCAATTGGATATTTATATAGACATTCAAAATATAACAGATGTGTATATGGGTGTACATCAAGGGTATGCATTTCCTGTTATTTAGAATGTTGGGAGATTAGGATATGGTGGGATTAAGGGTAAAATCGGGCGCACGATATTAACTGACCATTTAGTTTAAAATCAAACAATTTACTGGCTGGACATCTGCCACAAAATTCCTTGGTAACACATCAGAGCTATTCATATAAAACAACACTACAAAACTTGTCTATACCTACCCAAATAATCATCAGAAAAAGGTTAACTCTTTTATAATTATGTCTGCCAAGTTTGCGGATGGATTTTCTTTGGATGAATTGTAATAGGTTATTCATATTCCCCTCCGGTCAACATTGTACCCATATGACCCAGATTGATTTTACTCGTGTAACGTGGGCATTATATTGTTATGATATCAACATCCCAATTGTTAAAAATAATTTAACCCCCCCCCCCCTCCGTCAGTTCACATCATACAACACAACATGGGCTACTTTTCTTAAAAGATATTGCCAATGATTTTGATAAAAAATAACTTTTCGAACACGCTAATGAAGCGTGCAAGCAATCCATCTGATAAGACAAAATCTGACATCCAAATGAAGGTATTGTCTGAAAGTACATCCGTACTTTATATTATCAGGTGAGTAAGGCTGCCGAAGTCGGAAACCATAGTTAAAGCCATATTATAACATTTGCTGAGGAGAACGCCCTCAACAAAATTTTAAATTCAGATTTTTACACGATTGTAATGTACTTTAGTAAACAAAGATTCTCTGCAAAAATCAAGACTTTAGGTGCTGTAGTTTTGTCAAAATCCGAGATTTTGAATAAACCGCCGGAACCGTCGGTTTATTATTACGATAGAAATATGCGATGTCAACACACCCCTAAGTACACGGCGTTCGGGACACACACATACACGCCAGAGGATCGTACCATATTACAACCGCCGGAGTACATTGGTGCTAGTAGTAAATTCCAATTTTCTTTGCTTTACCATGTTTACCTCTCTTGTTCGGCTCAAAATTAAAAGGGGGCATATCTGACAGTAAATGCTAGCATTTTATAGAAAATGAATACTAATCTTTTTTTAAAGAAATGCTATAATATGGCTTTAAGCTATGTACGGACGGTAGCAATCGACACGGGGATCACATACTTTTGCAATTCTTTATGAATCTACATGAAACATAATTAAATTGTCATATATATAATTGGTATTTGTTTCGTGGTGCAATTAGATAAAACTTGTTAACAGAAAATCTCTGATAATGTTTTGAATAAAATTACATACTATTTTAGTATTTATAAGCATGAGTAGCAGGGATGCTGTGAGCTATTGTACCTTTTGGTTCAGCGTGAATGACGTCAGGCCCTTGCAACTCATATACATGCTCGGTACAAAAATGTGTGGACAGCGTAACATACTTTGTGTTATAACGCAGGGCTAGCCAGCGCATTTAAAAGGTTAAAGGTAAGTCGTGAGAAATTGGTTAAACTTTTCTTTCATTCATTAAAGGTCATTTGAAGCAGAAAAATGCTGCTGCCACACAGGAGGCTACATCCGGGGCTTTGTGAAATTCAAAGTATTGGTATAAAGACTTAGAGACAGCGTCATATATAAAACATGGCGGACCCCATCAAAAATTATGCGAGCAGAAACATAACGCTGCCACCAGCGGCAACTCATGTGACATCACTGTCTATAGTTGTTCTATATGATGACGTCTAGAATGTGATCCAGGGACCAAATTCTCGTAACAATATCCTACCATATATCTTAAATGGCCTTTTTTTTTATCAACCGCCTTGTACTGCGTGGTTGCTTTGCTATTGTGTCAAACCATTGTCAATACAACGGCGTGGCAACGACTGTAATATGGAGTATGATAGAGAGCTTTAATACGCCCCACACCGACATCGCCTGGCTAATAATTGTTTGGTGCAGCAGAGACACTAAAATGAATACACGGGATCGATACACGTGAATTGCTATGCACGATTTTGATATCAGACGAAAATCTTCGGATACCGGGTTAGAAAATGATGAATATCTCCCGTAAAGGATTTCGTCTCAAGAAACCAGATCTGGTCTCATACACTTGAAAATACGTGTTGAACAGATATGTTAGTCGTTAGTTTGCGCTTTGAGAAACGGCCGTGAGTCTTGAACTCAAAATCTGACCAAAATCGCTAATTTTATATTGCGTTGGTCCTGTATATGGACTGCAGCGCGCAGGCTATAATCTGCCCTCACTACTCCGTATAGGCAGTATGACCATTGACCGCAATGTCGTATACAAGCTTACTCACACAGCGAGAAATCAATTACCCCGGCTATTGTCAGTAGCCTTAGTCAGGTCACTTGGCTAATTATATGCGTCTCATAAGGTCGGAATAAAATGACCTTTCGTGGCTGTGGATTCAACCTACCATGGCGATTTCTACCATGGAGATATCTGGACGATGACGCTGTGCGCCCTTAAACTTTAACTTAGGGACACGAGAATTTTGCCTTTGTATAATAACACTCATATGTGTTACTATACTTAACTTGGAAAAACTCCACATATTTTCTTTTCAACTGTGAACTGAAAGTAGGACAGTCGGGTGGACGTGATGATATACGAAGATCGGATATGGGAGGCTGACAACTTGACAAGACAATTACAAACATGATATATTGCAATACACTTTTCGACGGAAGTTTAATTAAGAAAAGATGACAGATGGGAACATATTAAGATGTCAAGCTTGTTAATTTTATATACTAGTAATGTTGTTATACGATTTGATATTTGATCGGGCTGATACCATAGACCGTAAAGTTGTTCACGGTCTATGCTCATAGGCCAACATTGATACCTTATATTGGCTGTCCTCTTTTCGAAAGGATTATTTAGTCAATTTCTTTTGACATCCGTGCCAGAATTATTTTACAATTTACGATCAACATCAAAAACTCTATGTCTGTTGATCAGTTCAAGACGTTTTTCATACTTATCTGTTTTAAATCATGGCCTTTTACGTTTTAATCTTGTACTGATGTGATGTGATTTGCAGCAGCTTTGGCAGCAGTTTTGGCAGCAGCTCTTCTGTGATGTGTCTTCATGGTTATGTAAAGACGTGATGGAAGTAAAATATCATGAAATAGCAATCAGTTTAAAGATGGTTGAACCAGGGATCTCCGATTGCAGTGGGGTTGTCTATGCAGAAAGGGTTGGATAAAGGGTAGGTCACTTCATTAGATCATGTAGATGAAGTATGATATCTGTACTTTAATTAGCATTGGTCAGTATGCTTCGACTATATTTATAAATACTTTTTGATAAATACGCACGTGACCACCTCCGAGTTGACATAACAGCTTGTAGACAGTAAGTGACAAGAAGTGACCTTCTACATACCGGGTGGTCTTCCTATACATTTGAATGCAAAAGCGGAACAACATGAGACTATTGTGCAGCAAAATTGTCTATTTTGTTCAACTTTGTGATTATATTGTAAACGTTTCCGTCGTCAAATACTTTTAAAATGTTGTTTTTTGATAACATATTACAAAAGTTTCAATTCATGTGAATAGGTCTTCGACTGATATCAAACTCACTCTCCAAAAGAGTGAGAAGAGTGAAAAATCACTCCTACACGAGTAAAAACCAGTCCTAAAAGAGCGAAACCACTCTTTATTGGTCACACTTTTACATTAAAAGAGTGTATTAGATTGCTTACCATAATATTCTTTCTGTCTATTATAACAGTAAAGTTCAATATCCGTTGCTGGACTTTGGTAGTACCCGTTTCTGAACGTATACGCTACATGCTTTTAATAAATAAACTCGTCGTTTATAAACAATTTAAAAATTCCATGATGTGAACATTAAACCCTTCCATTCATGTCTAGTAATGATAAAATAGAAATAAGATTTTATCTTTGATTTTTCCAATACAAATTGACCAATATAAGATAAGTATCAATCAGGTTTTTGTTTCAGTTTTCGTTTAACCTTTATTGCTACTACTGTCTAATTTAGCTACATCTTCAACAAAGCAACCTTTTAATAATCTATCAAATTCATTATTTTTGTCCATAGTGTAGACGTATTTACAGATGCCTTATGTTCTATTTCTCGGCATAAGGAATAATCATGCTTAAAATGCAAATGAAATAGACAAACAAATACGAAGCTCAAAATTTAAATCCATGTTAAGTTCCCGGGTTAAGTTTCGCTATCTGAAGACGCTTTGGGGAAGAACGGCACTATCGAGGGCGGATAAATTCCCGATATTAGGGTATAGCACGAACAGATCTAGGGTCGGGAAGTATCCAAATATAACCATGGTGATGTAGCATAATTGGGAGTGGGGTGTATTAATCAAAGTTATAAGCTGTCAGCCCTTGATAGTTTAATTTTACAACACCTTAATCCCTTAACGTTTTATAGACAGAATTACACAACTTAAAGCCATATTATAACATTTTTTTAAACAAAATAGATTAGCATTTCTTTGCCATAAAATGATAGATTTTACTGTCAGATATATCCCCTTTTTTTGAGCCGAACAACTACGGCAAAGCAAAGAAAATTGGAATTTACTACCAGCGCACATGTCGCCAATACGTACCACTCCTTCGGTCATGTTGTGGTACGACCCTTTGTTGTGTATATCACCGTCCCGCACGCCGTGTACCTACTGTGTGTTATGAACATCGTGTATGCGTTCGACTAATAATTCCATCGTAATAATAAAGCGCCGGTTCCGGCGTTTTATTCAAGATTTTGACAAAACTACAGCAACTAGAGTCTTGATTTTTGCAGGGTATATTGGTTTAATAAAGTACAATTTAATCGTGTAAAAAAAGGAATTTTAAAAATTCAGTGAGGGCGTCTTCCTCAGCAAATGTTATAATATGGCTTTAATTCATGACAACAAGACCATTGTCATGACCAATATTGAATCGTCACATCTTACACATGTTAACAGGTTCCACATCGCCTATAACAATACTAATTAATTACGTATACAACAGTACAGAAAAAGACAATTTCAAATACTAATTATATAAAGCCCTGTTATTTTTTATTGCTTTGTCATTTTTAAAGAGATTTTTGTCTTGTTTGCATTGTTGGTTCTTCTATCACCATTTACGTAATGTTACATATTATAAAATTACAAGAATAATTTCCGGTTTCAGGCTCTGACAATTTTTTTTTTGTTTAAGTTTTTTTTTGTTTAAGTTTAAAAACTCATTTTCTCTTAACTGTTTTTATACCAGAAAAAAAACCCGTTTGTTTATAACATCACCCTACTGCTCGATGCAACAATAACATGTAGGGAAATCACGGACAAAGAAACTATACAAGCGGTGTTTTATCATTAGGGACGCTCCATTAGATTTCCAGAGATTGGCCCACTAAATGATAAATATGATAAAACTTTGCCCACTATCACCAAAACAAGTTTGATGAACCTAATTGTGAATACAATAATACATGAAAATTTCACAAATAAAAAAACCTCACATTTGAATAACACGCTAACAGTAACAATTAATAAACACACAGTCATCTATCTTTTTTGGCTCCGAAAAGAGTCGTTTGAAGTCACGAACACAGTAATTATCGGGTTATATAGGTGGCTTATAATAAAGAAAGATCATCAGCCAGCTTTGTTAGTGCTGTGTTAATTGACCGTTTACAAATGATGAAAAAAAACCCCGTATATTTCAGGTATCATATTAATATTACTATAAATACTACTGAAAATAATCTTTTTCCCCTTGAAAAATACTAAATCCCTGTATTACATCAAGTTTTATGATTAAAAAGCATTGAGCATATACTTCCTGTCACTTCATACACAGACATTAACAGGTTTTTTTGTGCATTTTTGTTAGATTTGTATGCATTAAATATGGAATTTTTTTATACAGTCGAAATTCTTCTTTTCTTTGGTGTTTCATTACAAATCTTTAGCGGTCATTATTCAGTCGCAACCTTGTTCACGTCCGTCATTCTAGCAATCATCATCAGTTCCTGAAAGAAAAAAAAGAGCTGTAGTTATCCATTGATTCAGTGAAGATTTATTTCTTCTTCAGCGCAATTAGGTATTCTACATTACAAACAAATAAGGTATAACCATTTGAACAGTGTATAAACATGTTTTAAACAGGTCTAACATCTATTTTTCATTAATAATGAAAGTTATCAATCAACTGAGAATTCAGTTGAGATCGAGTTTCTGAATTAATTGATGATTAAGCTGCCTAATATGAAACAAAAATCCGCGGTTTTTAAGTTTGTGTGTTATGAGTTTCACTTTCTGCACAAGCATGAATTGTCCTGAATTAGCGTACATGGGAACTTTGGTAGAAGACCAGAGGGCAGTATATCAGTTATATAACGGTGATAATCACCGTGAGTATTTGAGCGAGCGAGGACAGCTTAGGGTTGTTAACCATGCAAAGCTGTACAAACTGATCCATTTGGCTAATTCTAGAGAATTCATCCATGTCATCCGTGACATGAGTTTAACAACGAGACGATCGATGTTTGACAAGCTGCCTAACTCATAACGATATTAAAACATGACTCTTAACGCCCTCTATGAACAGATGATGAACGTACTACTGATTTAGCATTCCTCTCCCGCATTACTGGACGAAACATTATTATCACCCTACCTATTGGTTGTTACCTGGGGGTCCAGGGGGACTGGGTGGTCCCGTCTGTTTGCATGTACCCGGACAGCATAGCTTGTAAGGCACATTGACACTGTTCTGTGAGTTCACGGTGAAGCTAGAATCTTCCAGATGTATAAAGCATTCATCGCCTTCCTTTACACCTGGAGGTGAGTCGATATCCATGTCTCCTGATGTGCATTTATAGATTGGTTCCTTGGGTGGACTTGTAGGAGCCAGTGTAGGAGGCAGTGTGGGAGGCTGTGTAGGAGCACGTGTAGGAATTATTGGTACTTTGGTGGTTGGGGCTTTTGTCGCAGGTTTCTCGGCACCTGTTTGATGTAAGTGAAAATGTGTAGCAATTGTTATGAAAATATTATTATTATGGTTATTGTTGGTTGGGTGTGGGTGTGTGGGGTGTAGGGTGTGTACAGGTCTGGAACTTGAATTGTCAGTGAAATCGTGTGCGCGGCAGCATCGAGGTTCACAGATTCTTAATAAATTAATAGGTATTTCGTTATCATTTGCACTGCGTCACTGCGTGAACATTGTCAAAAATAATAAGGGAAGTATAGAATCTAACAAAATGCTAAGTAAAGTACTGATATCATAATTAATTTCGTGAAGTAATCTACCCTTTAACCCACGCTTTCTGCATAGACGGTAAATACACACACATTCAACTGCAATCAGAGGTCTCAGGTTCAACTATCTCTAAATTCCACCAACTGATTGCTCTTTTAAATCCTCATACTTCATTACGTCTTCACCTAACCCATGAAGACAACTGACCAGTCTTCATGGTGAATGTGGGAATGAGGCTAATAATAGCAAGCCCCGTGTCAAAAGCAGTGAAACTGGTCATTTCCTGTGATCCAGCCTCCATCAAAGGAAGTGAAAGTTAAAGATGTGAGTAAGCATTAAATTTGTCACACTTAAAAGTATTTCATCAGTATTATTTTTCTTCTAGGAACCAGCATACCAATAACGACAACATCCCATGTGTCCGGGCTGGAATAGGTTGAGCATTCTGCTACCTCTGCATCGATAGCGACTCCTCCATCTAACCGTAGAGTATATATTTGTTTTCCCCACACATCAGATCCTAGTAATACGGAGAATGTTATCTCCTGGTCAGAAAATGACACATGTTGCTCTTGAGAGGCATCCAGTCTATCTGCGATATTACCCTGGCTGTCATACAGGGTTATATAGGCTGGTTGAGTCGGGCGTGTTATCTTAGAAATAAAAAAGATAAACAATATATTTATATATAAACAATTTAACATATAATAGACTCGTTATGTGCAAATGATACATCAGAAAATAATCTTCTGAGAGAAAAGTGCATTTTATTTATCTACATTTTGCTCACTGAATGTTAAGAACTAATTCTATACTTACTGGTCTGTTAAACCTCACAGTCCATCCGTTCGTGGACCCAATCTCTTGGCCCTCAGAGGGGTTACTCTCTGATGCTATTGGGTGGAGATTATGTCCCGTACCGACGACATTGAGCGATATGAAAGACCAGCCACTGGAAAACCTGAAATGTGTAAGAACAGAATTATAAGAACTCAGTAAATATTTGTATTGCTGATAAAGTTGTATTATGCTAAGTTTGGCTAAATTCTCAGCTCATTTGTCTGTTTTTATGTTTAACTCGTTTGTCTGTTTTTATGTTTGACTGTTTATATTATTGGAACGGGATGGGAGGAATGTGGGTGGGTGGGGGGATATGTATGACGGGTATTAGCGTTTGTACGGAGATAATCTCTGGTTTCGTCCCGAGTGATTTTGATACCATTTCTGATTGGCATGAGCTTATTGTTTTTACATCCTACCCATTAGGAAATTAATTTAGAGAAAACCTTCTGTTAATAAAATACTATGCTGAGCCACCAGCCTGGGTGGCTCACGCTCCAGTAATTTCAGATGATTGAGCTCACTAATACATCAAAGAATGTCTTCCAATTCATGAAAACAAATAGATAATCAGCTTATCGGATTAAAAGTTTAGAGGAAAGGTCTTGCTGCTCATCGAGTGTTTGTAATTATCAGAAGGTTTTCTCCAAATTCATTCTCTAATGCTTGGCATCACAAGAAAAAAGTTTATTGATGTTGAAATATTTTTAAGATACGAGTATCTAAGGTGATACCTACCCATCTTTGTCTACTGCGTTGAATCCAAGACTATGTCTTCCTACTTGGTCTGCGGTTGGAATCCACGAGATGTCCACTGCTTTCTCCAGAGACACTGCGTTCGCCAGAGGATTAACATTTGCATCATATAGTTCAGACACTGCCATACCATGTGGCTTAGAAGTCTCAATACGCTGGATGCTACAAAAAGTAAAATAAAACTACATAATTAAGTCGGGTCGAAAGGGAGCATGTCGGAATGTTTGCATACAAATTTTGATGCAAATAAAGCTGAAACACAAGATGGATGGTATGGGTTCTATAAAAGAGATTACAAGGCTTCAAGTGGTGTCATTTCCATTATTTTATTCAGGAGGTGGAAACACCCAAAACCTTTTTTTTATATATATATATATTATTGGTTTGAACTCAAGAAACTCAAGTGCTATAGAAATATAATTGCAATTATAGTCTTTCTTGAACCATTTCCTATAATGAAAGACAAAGATAATAAGACTAGTTTGCGTCTGACGTCATCTGTCAATCAAATTCGAGCACGGTTTGTTTACAATTGTCGTGATGATATGAGTTGCTGAACGCGGCGGTAAAACCGGGTGCCTTATTGTTAATTTTGCACCTACAAACATACAAAACTTTTGTACTCACTAAAGTAAGTCAGTTGCTGCTTCAGCAACAACTGTGTCTCTGTACAGTTCGCCAACGGTGATGGTTTTGCAGGACCCGGGTGATGGTGTAATAATTCTGGGACCCTTACAAGTAGAATCGTCAGGGGCAACTTGTAGTAGGAAGGACAACGAGACTTTGCTTAATGGCTCAATGGGCTGAACAACCTCGCCATTTTGATCTACTAGTAGATCTTCGATCATTAGCCGAACAGCATAGTGACCTGCGCCTCCACTGGTGTCGAATTCTAGTGTGCAGTTTTCCTGAAAATAAACAGAATGAAAATTAAAAATAGTTGCACCCTGTATGGTATTATTCATATGTAGAGGGAGGGGTGAATTCCAAAATGTTTCAACTATACTATATTCAATGACGAGATAGACTATGGAATTCTATACGTGGGGAGCATAATACATACGCATTGCCTTTTCCAGCTTGGAAAGGCGCCCCATAGAACGGCAACAAGTGTCTGTACATTTCAAAGAAGTTTGTCTCTAGCAGTATGTGGTTGAGTACAGTCCTGCTGGATGTGAGATTCTGATCCAGTTGGATAGCAGAAAAGACGTCAGGTTCAATCACCTCATCAGTGTACCATTGATTTCTACAATGTCGGTTCTACTGATAAACCACGACTCTTCCAGATCTTTGACATACTCTGAGTTGTTGTCTTTGCCATAGCTAATCTTCTTTTGATCTCAGATGTGCTATCACCTTTGTTGTCTATCATTGGTTTATAAAAGCGCATTTTTGGCCTTCAGAAGTCGATGAAAGACTGACCGTGATGAAAAGTGAACATTGTATGCGTTTTCCAAATGCTGTCCATAGCTTTTTGATGACCATAATCGATGTCTTGGCAGGAATACTCAAGTAGGCATATCTGGCATATCTGGGTAGACCTCTTTGGTAATCCCGAACCTTGTTTCCAGTCGCATCAAAAACAATTGTCTTCCCCTGGTTGTTCTCCGGGCTACTTCCCTCGCAGACCAGATTCGATCATTCCAATGACGCGCCCCTTTTCAAATGTGTGATGATTTCATATTTGCAATCTATTTCTAAGTAGTGTAAGTTGTGTGTATTTACATAATACTTACATGTACGGTGATATAAGAGAGTTCCCAACAAATGTCAGCGTGTTTGCTGCCTTGTCCCTGGTTATCGTAACACTCGTCCTCCCAACCTTTGGTATATCGGCATCTATATGCGTCATTATCAGGATCAGTTACTGCAAACAATGTAACCATATTATATTGATTAAAACGTTATGTTTTTTTGTGTATGTTGTAACAAAAGTTTTTTTTTTTTGCAGCATAGGTAACTAGTAAGGCCTGAGCAATCATTTTCTCTGATTACTGTGTTATGAATGATTTTTATTTGCTTCACCATGCGGTCCAAGCTACAAGAGTCTCCTACTCATCATTTGATCCGATGTCACGGAACGGTGTGACAAGTCACGAGAATAACAACACAACCGCAAAACGAGATTAGGCACAGCAAACTGTCGGGAATATTGATTTCGCGAAAGTCAGTTCAAGATCCATGATCTAATTTGGCGGTTGAAGATTATCTTGTTATGGAGGAGTAGTAGTTATCGTATTTTGTAAAGCATCCGATTTTAATTCCGACTTTCAACTAAACCATGCGAAGAATAGAGAATAGATGTGCAAGCATTGTGTTAGCTACATCTCTGTTATCAGTTATGTTGTTTGTCTTAAAGAAGGCTTGGCCTTAGATCTGACCTTCTGATATATACTACACTGCAAAAAGTGTGTTTAGGAATTAAACACTTTTCTAAACACTATCTTGCACCATGTTTTTAAACATGTTTAAATGCTACACATGTTTAGGAATTTGATGGGCTGTGTTTAGGAAATTTGACATTGGTGTTTAGGAATCAAACATGTTTAGAAACGTGGTGCAAGAAAAGTGTTTTATTCCTAAAACCAATGTCAAATTCCAAAACATCATGTGTTAAATTCCTAAACACATACCCATCAAATTCCTAAACATGTGTAGCATTTTAACATGTTTAAAAACATGGTGCAAGTTAGTGTTTAGAAAAGTGTTTAATTCCTAAACACACTTTTTGCAGTGCGCTGTCTGCACACCCCCATCACGTCAAGTGCCCCCGAGATGGAGCGGTTAGTAGCTATATATCAGGGCTGGCTGCCACTATAGGGTTTAGGAATCAAGCATGTTTAGAATGTGGTGCAAGAAAAGTGTTTAATTCCTAAACACGCTTTTTGCAGTGTAGTACTTGCTTATAGAACCAAACATTTTAGATTGATTTACTCAAATTGAATCTACTGTATATGCTTTAACTTAGAACAAAGTATTCCAGTTTGCGAAGAAGTTAATTTCAGATGCTAATATATTGGCACTAGAAAGCTCGAGAACCAAATTGCATACACATTCATTAATCAAACGTTGACATGGTGTAACTCGTATTCCGATAAATATAAGCTGTACTTACCAGGTATTTCAAACCAGTATTTGCATCCACTATGTAATAGTTGGACCGGTATATGTTCCGTTATAGGAGAAGAATTGATTCGTCCTGTGTCCGGCCTAGGTCGGAGGTCAATTTCAGTCATCATTTTGTATCCCTGGTTTGTATGATATTTTGGTGCGTTCACGAGGGGACCTATCCAGCAGCATTGGTTAAAGCTTCAAGAAAAAATACATTCAACATAATAGTATAAGATGAACTTGAACACGACATTCATTGGTACCATACCAGTGGTTACTGATTAGCCCTAATAGGAAAACACAAAGGTCCACCGACACTTATGATACGCACGACCGCTCCCCTCCACCGCCACCACAACTCACCTCATACACCCACTCCCTCTTCTCACTATGAATTTTTTACACTGAAAATCACACTGAAAATGACAGGGTAACACTGAAAATCATCAGAACAAAAGAAATTGTTAGACTGAAATTGTTTTCAGTGGTATTTCAGTGTATTTTTCAGTGGTATATCAAGTGGTTATTGTCTGCTATAATGAGCAATGATCCAGGGCACTAATTTCCATAACAATAAAACAGGCTAGCTCATTTCAGTGTGATTAAATCCATTTCAATGGGATTAAATCCATTTCAGTGGGATTAAATGACTGGCCAATGATTTTCAGAGGAGTTTCAGTCCATTTTTCAGTGTGGTTGGACAATGGTTATTTGCATACAGAATAACAAAAGAACTATTTCAGTGTTATTTTCAGTGGTGCTGTTCATTGTGTTAAATTTTCAGTGTCCATTACAGATATCAGTGTGATTTTCAGTGTAAAAATTTTATAGTGTCTGTAGGTAAGGGCTACCAATTGGTGACATTTGAGATTGACACATTTATTTCACACTATAATTGGGTTTTTTAATAACCCCCTCAACATGCTCAAAGGTTCCATATCGAAGTGAATTAATGAGGGTCAATCTATGATAACGATCATGATGACATATCTATTTACAATTTATAATAATTGAAAACCTCTGAACATATAAATAATTAGGTCTATCTGATTAACAAGAAAATACACTTACTACACCGTGGCTCTCTCATTCGGGACTTTAACGATGAGAGAATCGCCTCCAATATCCCATCCACCTTGAGGGTCGAAATCCGTGCATCGCCATTCCATATCTTTCCAGGTAAAACCTTCACATCTGAAAGGACAACGAAGAAAATGATTATGTATTTAAGTGACAACGTCGACAGGGGGATTATGGGTACAAACACACACATTACACAAATGGTTAACGTTATGTATGTATAGAACATCCTAAAGCCATAAGTAAAATTTATCTCAGCACTATGCAATGTTTACCAAATTATGTGAATTTTACTTATTTTTACGAAGTAAGTTTGTAAACGTAAATTACGTACATAACGTTGCGTAAACTTTGTGTGTAAGCTATACTAATATGTTCTAATTGCCGCGCTAGAATGTGTAATAAAATGATAGTAACAAATATGCAGCTTGTTTGTTAGACAATCATCTGCATTAACTAAGCATAATTCAACAAAAACTGGTGGAAACGGCAAACAGTCCATCATCACTACAGTTAAAACTCCTTGTGAACATTTTGGTTTGGCATATTTAAGAGGAACGAAGCCGAAAATTTTGATTTTGTTATTCTTTGCCAACTTTCTCTTATTAAAACACACATTATGCATATTCCAATTATATAACACAGCTGTTAATCGGCGGAAATTGTAAGGCTTTTTGCACTTTTAGCGAAAAGTAGACCGACCATTGTTAAAAGTGTTTAACGTGACTTGCCCTGCCTATATTTTACGTGTTAAAGAAAGTAGATAAAGTATAAGATTTAATAAATAATTCATGATGCTTCTGGCGAAATTTTGAGACAATTCTCGAAATAAAATATATTGATATCAATTCGCGATGTTATTAGACCCGCCGATTACGAGCTGATCAAACTATAAAAGTAGCCACGAAGAGAGTTTCTTTTCAATGGTGTACGAAATCCGCTACGCTCTCTACGCTGCTTAGTATATTGATTATGGACTTGACGCTTACAAAGCCATGTTACTTATGATGCACAATTAAATAAACATAACACACATACCCCTCGCATTCTAAGTATCCAGTGGTACCCAGAACCCATCCACCGTGTTTTGCTTCCTCTGAGCATCTATAATGTCCTCCAGGAGGTCGCTCATCTGGACCTCGAAAGCCATTGAAACCCATTCTGTAGCTCACTTCTACCTGTGACGACACACATAATGGATACAAGGTCGTAAACTTGCAAAATACAAATCTAATATTACTCTCAGTCTTCTTCAGTTTGCAATACAGTAAGCCAAAGAATTAAGGTACCAGTTATGTTCACCCCCTGTATATCCTAAACAAAGACAGATATGTCATAATGGAACCAGCAGCCAATAGCTGCATCTTTTAGCTCGAATTTAAGACCTCATTTCAGTCATTTGTTGAAAATTGTCTAGAAATAAAAACACGACGATCCAAAAACCTTGTTGCAGTTTGCTCCCGCACGCCCTATTGAATTGTACACAAAGCGTTCGCGCCTGAACAAGAGAACTAGCGCCGCGCTTCCATTGATTAGCACGTTAAAACTAGCGTGACGGTCGTGCTTTCATTGATTAGAACACAAAAGTGCAACGTTTGATTTCGTTTCTTCATTAGGTTTTAGATCACATGCAGTTTCTTTAATTCTCAACCAATTTCAACAAATAAGGTCAGCTAAAGAGTACATGTTTTGACTACTTATTTTAATTTTGACATATTTGTCTTTATTTTGGATATACATGGGTGAACACCTTAATTCTTTGGCTTACTGTATTATTGTAATATACAGATAACAAAAATTAAAGTACCAGTTATCTTAAACAAAGACAAATGTCAACATTTAAACCAGCATCTATTACCTGTACCCTGAGCTCGGATTTGAGGCCTTATTTGTTGAAACCGGTTGGTGATTAAAGAAACTGTGAGCCCGTGTATTGATAATCAAATATTTGTGGTACAGGAAGAAACGAAATCAAAAGCTGCACCAAATGTTCTAATCAACGGAATGCATGGTGCTAGTTCTCTTGTTTGAAAACGCTTTCTGTACAAATAAATGAGGTAAAGAGCAATCTACAACTTAATTGGCATCTTCCTTGGCACTTTGGTTCACCGTGTCTTTATTTCTTGGTCGATTTCAACGAATTTGGTCTTAAATCCGAGCTTAACGATTCAGTTATTGGCCGCCGGTTCTAATTATGACATATCTGATAATCTGTCTTTGTTTAGGATATTCAAGTGTAAAAATAATTTGTACCTTAATTATTTTGATCTGTAAATTGTTTTCTAAAAGAGTAGCGTATCATTTGAAAAGCATACCGCTTACGACAGAAACCTTGCAATTGACAGACTCAGTAGCTGGCGTCAAGTTATGAAATGTATCAGTTTCATCAAAAAAACGTTGCATCAATTTGTACCCAACCTTAAGGGCTGGGGTATGAACGTTTGGACAGTATTTATTTTGGGACATTAGAGCACATCAGACATATCGAATTGCATTCTGAATATGAGGAATGTCATTCCGATATCAAATAATTTTGATTTTTTGAAATTCGCAATTTAATACACATTTTATGGCAAATCATTAAAATAGATAGGCTATTTTGATATTTAACAGTACTTGAAGTAAACTTTATAAATCTGATGATTTATACTTAAAGTGTATGTAGGTGGGATGAAAAGCCGACGATCAATTGAAAGTTTTGACCTTTCGTATTAAAGATATGGATTTTTTTCCCAAAACACCAAAAAAAATTTAGGCCTTTTTGGGAAAAAATCCATATCTTCAATATGAAAGGTCAAAATTTTCAATTGACCGTCGGCTTTTCCTCCCTGCTACATACACTTTAAGAATATATCATTAGATTTATATAATTTACTTCGAGGACTGTTATATATCAAAATTTGAAAAATATCAAATTTTTATAATTTGTCATAAAATTTGTATTATATTGTGATGTTAAAAAAATGAAAATTATTTGATATCAGAAAGACATGCTTCGTATTCAGAATGCAATTCGATAGGTCTGAGGTGCTCTCATGTCCCACAAAAAATACTGTCGAAACGCAATAAACGCTCATTTTGGATCCCTTAAGTAACTATGCAACAGTTAACTTGTTGAGGAAACGTTTACTACAAAGTTTACTGAAGTTAATCCAACCATTTCACCCTTTCTTATGGTAATCCCTATCATCAGCATCATTATTGATGAAACTGTTTTAGACTTTAATTTTATCTGATAGAACCAAAGAATCAGCTTGACGAAGCCATTGTTATAACATTTTATCAACTATGGCTATTATTCAACAAATTATTAGGTAAATCTTTAGCATTCTTTTGGCAGCCTTGTCCATACATCGGAAAATGATGCGCGACACTTTAATAGCCTGCTCGTGATTGTTGCTATATACTCTATATTCACACGGCACTTACCCTGTTCCTGATTGTTGCCATACCCTATTCACACGACACTTACCTCATTGAGATTTCCCGTCGGTCTCCAACTCATCGTTCCGCCACGAAAATGAGCAGCCGCCACGACTGTTATTCCTATTACTAGGAGTAATATTTGGCCCTGGACTGTGTGGGACATCGTAATTTTCCTCTCCTGCCTGTAACGCGAAAAAAATGATATGATCACAAATCGTATTTGAATGAGGAAAAATACGAGGCTCGGTCAGTTATATATGTTTCAAAATTTGATCTATGGCCCCACGTATTGATTATTTTGAGATTTGTTTATGATCACGTACATATTAGACATTTTGATTTGGAAACCACAAATGTAAAATTTGTACCGCGTTGCCATAACAATTTCCTACGTGCTCAGGATATTTGTATAAAGTCTATCAAAACAAATTGTATACGCCAATAATTTGCATCAAACGTTTAATTCACCTTGAATTTAATGTTCTCATCAGCGATAGACAGCTTTCTAATATATTTATGTATTATTGTCAACAAGAGAGGGTCATAAAGGTGACTGTGAAAGTTGGCCCTTCAGTGGCTTGCACTCTACTCCCTTCAGGTATTGCACTCGTGTCACGCACTGCACTGCTCTCAGTGAAATTACTGATTAGTTAACAAAGGATGCATGTACTATTTTTTACTAATGTGTATTTTTTTTCTGCTGGTAATAACATTTTAATACAGCTTAATGCATGTGTTACTGTTTGCAAAGTTAGTTTATACTATTGACAATGTATGGTTATATTATTTATGGGACATGCTATAGCCTGTATTGTCTAATAATTGAATTACAACAGCTTTGAATACTACCGGTATACGGGCTATACAGGAAAACAATATCACTCAAGAATTTGTTTTGTTTCCGCACCGTGAAAAAACCACAGACAAATCATATACTTGCGGTACAAAATGAATTGGTCATATTAACACTGATTGAGAAAACAAGTCTGGAATCTTTTTTGTTTTAACTCAAATACAAGGGTTATTATCGGACACCGTATAGATAACATGGTTCCGTGAAATAGAATGGGTTTGCTAATAGTAACCATGGTAACACACCTTGTTGCGGTATCAGAAAAACCAGCACTTCCCTGGAAAATTGACTGAAACCCGACACCGTGACAAAAACACCGATACGACTCACGAATGAATCTGAGACTAATGACCGAATACTGGACCCGAATACTTCGAAATTGAGCGTGGGCAGAGAGCGTGGACATTTCTTACTGATACGCCCCACAGTGTCATCGCCCCGATATCTTCATGGCAGAAATCGCCATGGTAGGTTGAATCCACCGCCACGCATGGCCATTTTGTTCCGACCTGTTTAAAGGTGAACCTCATTGAAAATAAAGTTATATATCAATGGAAAGCTTATGATGTCAGGATACTAAAAATTATTTTTTCCGATTTTTTTGATGGCCAATAAAGCTGAAAAATTAAAAAAATGAATGAATTTTTGGTCTTTTTTAAGGCGCCCAAAAAGCACCCAAATCAATCGTCTATGACCTTGAGAATGCTCGTGACGTAAGCTCAGGGTTCGCAGTCACGTGATCCTACTCGGAAACATGTAAACAAGACTTTCTGTACTTTTGCAAGCTGCTCGGCAAGTCTGATTTTCACAATAAAGCTTGAAATTAGATGAATCTTCAAGTTGCTGGTTCCTTCTATATATATTAAAAATAATAGAATTATTGTCAGCACATAAATTTTCCGTAAATGTTTGACAAAATCAGTCATAACTCGCTGGGTATAATTGGGTAATTGAGTTTGAATTTCGCGCTGGGATCAATTCCATGCGCAAACTTGCTGCTACCGCTCATGTCATGGACTGAATAAACATGATCGAAAAACAAATTACATACTTGTTTGTGACATTTCTATTCTTGATTCATTTGAAAATATCTGATATTTAAAAATATCGTCTTGCAGTAATCAAAAAATTAATTTAAAAAAACCGCCGATTTCATCAAATCCAGCCCATAAAGGTTTTCATATTTAGCGCATTGCGGTAAATACATTCTTTCCACGCAATCACGATTGAAAGAAACATACTTTATTATAAAATAAGTACAATTGAGGCTTAGTAGATGGAATTCTGAAATCTGAATAAAATTAAGATATTGTCACTTGTGTCATGATTCTTTAATGATAGTACAATCAGTGTACGGTACTGAAAAAGTGAAACATTCATGTTTTATGGATTTATACCGAACACGGTGCGTAAATTGCTGCTGAAGAAATAGCATTTACCCGACCAAGGTGTGTACGCGCAAACACAGCGAGTCGCCAAGTTCGTCCTCCGGTATAGCACTTGCGGTGCGGTGCGTGTTGCAGCAGATTTGATCAAGTCTGCTTTTGTATGCATTTTCGCAATTAAGCTTGAAATTAGAGGAATATTCATGTTGCAAATAATAGAATTATTGTCAACACATAAATTTTCCGTAAATTTTGGACAAAATCAGTCGAAACTGGCTGGGTATAATTGGGTTATTGAGTTCGAATTTCGCGCTGTGATCAATTCCATGCGCAAATGCTTGCTGCGACCGGTGACCGGTCAAGGCATAATAATATAAACATCAAATTAAATACTTGCTTATCAAGTGACATTCCCTGTTCTTGATTCATTTTAAAATATCTGATTTCTAAAAAATATTGTCTTGCAGTAATCAAAAAAAGATTTCAATAAATCCAGCTCATAAAAAGGTTTTCATATCTAGCGCCGTGATCATTCCCCGGTCGGATATCATTCATTGCGGAAAATATTCTTTCCATGAATTGACAATTGAAAGAAACAAATAATATTGTCATTTCTGTCACAGTTCATGATGATAGCACAATCGGTGTAGCCCTACTGAAAAAGAAAAACATCCATGTAATTGTTGTATGGATGATGGTAGTAGCGAAATACTGAAGAAATTGCAGGAGCTGATGTCTGCGAGGCGGATATGCCCAAACAGCGCTAGCCTTCGTCTTCCGGGAGCACTTCTCTGTGTATTAGCTGATTTGATCAATCGTTCCTTGATATTTGGAACATTTACAGGAATAAAGTTTGCTGCCCGGGTTTGCTGATGAAGTAGCAATAAGTTGGAAATATCAGAATGTGAATATCAAATCGGTCATTTTGTCTGCAAGTAGCCTACACTACAGTCGCGGATACCGAACACTCGGGGACTGAGACTCAGTCAGTCACTGAGTTCATCCCGTATGTATCTACGAGTTCGCCTATCATACATGACCGGTTGTAAAGCTAAGAAATAACTAAAAAATCCTGTACATGTACCTTATTTTATTCCTTCATTTTCTCATTGTGATAAGTTTATCTCAACTTGGTGTGACGATCTGAGCTGGTAGCACTAGCAGTTATTTTTTGCAATCTGTTTTCATTCCGGTTCTTCGGCGAATCTTCGCTCTTCGTGCTTTACTGTAATATTCCCTATGCATATCGTGGATGGCTTGGCCTATCCCAAATCACCCCGGCCAGCACTTTTTCCATTTTTATCCACACACTTTATTCAGGAACTTCATTCTTGATTTGATCATGATGTTTCCTTCATGTTATTCTTATTTTATTGAAGATATTTTTCATGTAAAGTAAGTTGACAATGACTTAATTCGTACATTGGCCCGATGCATGCCACAGTAATGCATGGACATTGTGTTTACAATCAAACCCGGAAGTAACTGTGTGTCCCCGAGCTGACGTCATCAACGAAAGCGCCCAATTTGAACGATTTCGTTTTGTAATTTAGGGGGGGTGCCAATATCCAATCTTTGCATGGAGATTTTGTCTAGCCTGGTACGTTAGGCATATAAAATCATAAGCTTTCCATTGATATATAACTTTATTTTCAATGAGGTTCACCTTTAATAGTTTTGAGACGCATAATGGGCCGAAGGACATCTGACTAAGGCTACTGACAATAGCCCGGTGACTGACCTCGCTGTGTGTGAGTGAGCATGGTATACGCCATAGGTCATCTGCTTTTAGACTACCTCCACGATTGGCCTACACTGCGCTATAATAGTTCGGCACATATAAAATCAGAATTATTGTCAGTTTTTGAGTTCAAGACGCAAGCTTCTTTCTCAAGACGCAAGCTAACGACTATCATATCCGTTCAACATATATATTCAAGTGCAAGGAACCAAATCTGGTTTCTTTAGACTAAATAAATTACGGGAGATATTTATCATTTTCTACCCCGGTATCCAAAGATTTTCGTCTGAATATCAAATCGTGCATAGCACATTCACGTATGTATCGATCCCGGGTATTGATTTTAGTATCTCTGCTGTACCAAGTAATTACTAGCCAGGCGATGTCGGTGTGCGCCCAAAAGTTACGTATATCATTGCTTGTGCCTTAAACCTGTAACTCTGTGTTCATCATTTTATTAAGGCTTGTAAATAAACGTATTTAGTTATTTTGTAAAGTAAAGAAAATTATAATTCTGCTTATCTGGATATTATTACTTTTGATAGCTCATTCGAGACGCATGCTATCAGGCCAACAAGTCGCTCAACTTTTGATAAGTGCGTTTATTTCCCGTGAAACAGTTGGAATGAGTTCCCTGAATCACCAAGATGGTGTTTTTAACAGGTTAGTGATTTTAAAAGGGTACATGTATATCTTTTGTTGACACCCCATATACTTTGTGTTGAGATATTTATCCTTGCAAGTAAGCTAAGGATCCCAAACTATATAGCTCCTGTCCCAATCTTTCTACCCACATTTTGACTACAGCAGCCCTGTTTGGTCTAACATCAATGTTTAGTACTCAAATTCTCTTCAAATTCTTCAAAATAAGCTTGCTCGTGTACTATTATCTGCTGAAAATAGATCCCCAATTGATGTTTTAATGTCATCCCCTAATTTGGATAAACTTGACAAAAGATGGAAAAATCAGCTTCTTTTTAAATACCTTAAACATGAAGCGCCATCTTATTTGTCATCTAAATTTATTTTCACTTCCTCCACACTCATAGAAATTGTTCGTTGGCATTACTTAGTAAGTTGATGTAAGTCGTTGCGTCAACTTTCCGAGTAATGCCAACGCGTACAATTTTGAGTAACGCTGACTCGATATCATTATGTTGGTCGCACTCATTTGCACTTACTTTATTGAGTTGTTACAATTCAGAAAATGAAACTAGCCTAGGTTAGCATACTTTTCTAGAGGTGGCTATAGTATACAACATTTTGCACTGATTACAAAAATAAATATTTGAATACTGCTAATTGTGCAGAAAATGATCCAATTACGTGAATTAAGTAACAAAGTACCAAATTGGGATAACTCAAAACAATAAATAACAATAGTAACTTAATATGAACGAGTTACATCAACTTACATGTTGAGTTACAATAACTCAACTAATTGGTTCTTTGAACCTTGTTTATTTTTCTAAGTTCCCTGAACTTGAATTCAGAAGTTGGCATTACTTAAAAAGTTGACGCAACGACTTACATCAACTTTTTAAGTAATGCAAACAAAGTTGATTAGTTTGAGCTTTTTCAGCATTTTTTAAGTTCGGATAACTAAAATGAATTTTGTTTTGGCAACTTTTACACTATTTTTGAGTTGTCCAAACTTACTCCTTTTGAATTGCGCCAACAAGGCGAACAAGTCATTTCTATGAGTGCACTCATTCCAAAAATACCCGTAGCTAATCACCCAATTCACTTCTAATTCCAGCCTGGCAAATCATACAAGGGAAACGTACATTTCTTTTTAGAGGTAGTACCTTTTGGAATAACCTTCCAACTGATGTTAGATGCAACCTGTCATATATCATGATATGAGTGTCAATACTTTTAAATCCAATATAACAATCAAGTAATAATCTTTTAATTTTGTTTAATATTTCTATACAGGTTGTTTAATATTGTTATGTTGAATTTTAATTAATATGTTAAATGTTTATACTTTGTTTGTATAATTTTAATCAGGGTTTCATGGGAGACCTCTATTGTATTACTGAACTGAGTAACCCTGAATAAATAAAGATTTACTACTCAGCAACACCGTGGTCAATCTACAATATTGATCATTATTAATGAACACTCCCCTTCCCTCTTTTGTTATGTTTTTATATGAAAAAAAATACGTGTGATTGATTCAAGCTATTCCTATCACCTGAATCTTTCATGTGATACGGTACACGAATTTCATTATTGTTATAGAATGAAGCAAAGTATCTAATTTAAAAATCAATTACTCCTAAAGCAATTGTCGCATGACAAGAGCTTTGAATTCTTAGAATTTCAGATCAGGGGTTTACTCTGAAGATGTTAATAAAATCTCGGCATCTGTTATCATCGAATATTGAGAGATTAGGAATTGCCGTTAAATTCAAATAGAGTGTTACAGATCTTATTAAATCCGTTTGGCATGACTGATTTCAAACATGTGTCTCTCTTTGCAATTAACGATATAAGGGTCATTGTTACAACTTTTAAATGTTTAAAATCATACACGTAACAGCCTGTAACTGACAATTAAACTATTTGTGAATACTGAAGGAGCTAAATAATTATTATACAAACAACAACAAGAATAAAAAAATTCCAATAGTGTCGTGCAGATATATAATGTTAAAACAAATGTAAAGGTTAAAGTGTACCGATTGCTTCATAAGAGCATATCATATACTGGTATTAAACCTCGTGATGATGAATAGTACATGACGGATTGATCCATTTTGGATATGGGTTGTTGATATGATTGAAGCAAATGCCACCTGTTTTATTAAATTCACAATCTATTAGTGTCTTCAAGTACGTTTTCTAAATCACAGGGTGTGTCAATGAAATGATTTGCATGCTATTCTGTTCAAACAGTGTTTGACATAATAAATAGATCCTGGCACTGACATACAGACTTGTATTCTCGATTTACATTTCAATTGCGTTAATAACTAAACTTCATCTCACATTTCACATTTGAATTCTTTGCTTCCTACTGCAATAAATAGTAATCAAGATTTAACATTCCGCTCGCAAAATACTGGGTTAGTTTTTCCCTTTTTATTTATTTTTTTGTCTTAATTCGTCTGATAGTATTATATAAAAGTGGTATTGCGATGCGGCAGGTCTACCATACTGCAGTTACTGTCCGTTTTCCTGGTGACGCGTGACCTCTACAAATAGCCTACGTTAAAAGAATGGGGATATGCCTAGTTAACGTCGCTGTGTGAAAAATAACCGGCCAATATTAAAAGTACTCTTCTAAAGTTCTAGAAAATATAGTTTTGTAACATGTCCTAAATTTTTAGCTAATTTAGATGTTTGGAAATATTCGTACTTTGGTGTTTTAGTTAATGTTATAGGTAATAGTACATTGCCTAGTTAACGTCGCTGTGTAAAAAATAACCGGCCAATATTAAAAGTACTCTTCTAAAATTCTAGACAATATAGTTTTGTAACATGTCCTAAATTATTAGCTAATTTAGATGTTTGGAAATATTCGTACTTTGGTGTTTTAGGAATGATATGTAAACGACAGATAACACCAAAAAATATGAAGAAATTATTTCCAAACCGTGTTAAGTCTGCAAACCACCATGTTTCTCATTTTCAAGAACGCTGGTTAACAATAAGCAGAGTTTTGTCTCATTTCGTAAACAAAAGCCCACACAGAATTGTTCTCTAGCGCTCGCTTTATAATCGTTCACCCAACTGAAACTATAATCCCAGCCATTGCTCCATTGTACGTGTAAAAGCAGAACATATGATGTGTGTATTTAACCAGAGAAGATATGATTTAATCAGTTGAGCTGCTTTCAATGAGTGTTATCTTGGTTTAATAGCTTTTAATGGGGTTTAAGTCCTGCAAAGGTCGAATTGAATTCTACTGTAGACATGACTGCATCATGCATTGTTAAAACCCAGACACCTGTTCCTGATAGCTTTTCTTACATGTATGACATACCTTTTTACATTTGAAAACAAAACATCCACTTGCTTATAATCAACATACAAAGCATCGGTTGATGAAATTCGTATTTACAATAGACGGATTTTAAGTTTGGAATATTATAAAACTAATATAGAGCTGCAAATTGATGCATTTCCAAAATATGAAATTTTTAATAAAAAGATAAATTAAAAGAAAAAGCGTTGGCAACATACCTGATTACTCGCACACCAGGTAAACTCCTCGTGTATATCCGAAAATGTAAACTAATGTGTGAAGGAGATGAGCTAAGACGATGGAGTTTATATATATGTGGTTTATCTTATAAACAGATGGTCCTACGATTCTTAAGAAATATTGTTTCATGGGTCTGCTTATTAAAATAGTTACACATGACATTCATCGAAATCCAATTAGATTTCATATATGTGGGACAGCTGAGAGTAGCGGTGAAAGATATAATTAGTTTACGCATCATGACTGGTATCATGTCAATGACGAGGTGAAAGAAAAGTTTCATGGAATAATTAAAATAGTCATTCAAGGGATAATTATTACCTTGGCTAATCACTGAATGATTTATTACCCGGCACATAAAACAAACGGTACACCCACAGCTATAACCTCCCCCTCCACACATACACACCCCCACCCACCCACCCCCACCCCCCCACCCCGAGACCTACACAACCGTTCACAAATTCAATATAACAGAGAGATTGCGATGTTCCAAACGCAGCACGTGGAACGTACGTTTTCACGTACGTTTTTACGTACGTTAATACGGTGTTAAATATTGGTAGTCTCGGTTCCAAACTGGATTGTGCTCATTCGTCACGAAAGAGAACGAGTCAGCTGGAATAAAGACTATAATATTTGAAAAAATAACAGTAAGCTGAGTCTCTGCCTAATTCAAACAGGCCGCTTTTGATTTTGACTAAAATTTTGACCTACATACTGATTAAACTTAATTGTTTTTATGTGCTCCCCAAATATTGTAGTTGCCCAAAACATATATTTTGGTAGATTAAAGATCACTACATCCATACATCATGACTTTACTTTCAAAATGAGACTTTTTCGTCCTGAAAATTGGGCGCGTTGCATGGATTTGACATGAGGTAAAATCAGTATATTTCAACGTAGCATCTGCGTTTTATTCTACGTTGGAATCCAAAATGGGAAATCGCAATGTCATTTTTTGTACGCAAAGTATCACACACATTTCAATGGGCAATCTCTGCGTATGAATATTGCGTTTAAATTTAGTCCATTTTAACACATCGCTGTACCTTTATTATAATGATTTGTTACAAACAAAAGGATCATAATAATAATTAGACATTCCTTCGTATGTTGAAATGGACAAATTTTGTGCATTTTCAACGATGTATCTACGTCGATTTCGCACGTGGAATATCTTCAAAAATAGCTAAATACCCGACCTCGCTTCAAAACAGGAGAGTGGTTTTGAATAGATCAACGTACGTCCGATGTCTACGTTTGGAAATCGCAATGTCTCTAACAATTATCACCCTACCTATGGTCTATCTCGTCTCAAGTTGAAAGTAACGCCATGCTGGATTTTTCAGACGCAACAGCGTAAAACGCACTGATACGATTCGGTCATTGCAAATTCCAACATGACAAATTGAATATTCTCAACTTGAGACGAGACAGATTATAGATCAAGATCAAGAAGCAACGGACAGAACGGAGAAAGGGGACTCCGAATAGTTTACCATTCGTCAAGGAGTTCGTCAAGGCTACATCCTTTTACCGTATCTTTTCAATATATATGCTGAATACCGTAGGCTAAAGAAACAAAAAACACTATATCTCAATCCATTTCAGCTGAAACAAATTTTTGTTTCTTATTTATGCATTTTTGTTATAGATTTTTGCCATAAAATCATGAAATTCTTAGAAATATTTTGAAACAAATTTACTTGGTTAGATTAAAAGTATAGAAAAATTATATATTTGTACTTAAATTGTGTACATGAACCAAATATATTATGCTGTGTACTTTTTAACACTCGCAAATGACATCAAAATTAAGTTTAAAAACCGCATTCCGCATTCGATTTTGAAACTACCCAGGGCTTTAAGACGTAGCATTTGACGTGTTTTGTTTAGCTTAATGAGAAGAGCCCTTGACAGTTTCGTGTCATTTGAGGGATCGAAGAACTCATCGTCAGAATGAGATGCAAGTAAAGCCGTTTGGACGCCATACTTCGATATAAAAAGACCACAAAATAACAGGCAATGTCAGTTGATGAAGTGCATTCCTTCAATTTCCCAGGTTCTCTTATTTTAAAAGAATGTTGGAGCTCAGAGTAAATCAGAAGGAGATTAGCAATGGCAAACCCACAGTCGCAACATAGAGCCACACTGATTCGTGTTATGAAAGCACTAGTCTTTATGAATTAAGGCATTATGCTGAATGAATGGAAATATTATGGTAGATAGGAAGTTGGGTGTAAAGCACTTTGCCACTTTTCTCAATACCACTGATTTTTATTTCAAACAAAAAGGACTCTCACACACACCAGCAAGAAAGTGATTAAATCACTTTGTATGGTGGTCAGATGATCGTTCTCTTTCTGAATTAAGGCACCCGCATACGTGACTCACAAATGTAATTACCTATTACCATCCGGTATCATTTACAAAATACAAGGTGCAATCAAAAAAAGACAATTTCGTCAGCGACTAATTAAAGACATCTGAACCAAAGGACATTCTGAGAACTATCATCGTGAGGCTCAAAGTGGCTATTCCAGTTGAAATCCATACACCCCCCGTGGAAAACACGACCTTAGCCTTCCCCACAGGAAGTGTAAAATTCAACTACTTTAATGGGTAGCTTCATTTGAAATCGGCACCCCATATTAAGGTCATGTCTTCCATTGTATGGGGAGATATGGATTTCAACTGGAACAGCCCATTATATTTAAATACACATTCTAATTTTGGGTCAATGATATTGATATTTTTCAGATAACATATGATGGGACTGACTTTTTAAATTCGTTTCCTGTGACCTTTTAGAGGAATGCTTTGTTCATTATGACTTAACGGTAAAAAAATGAACGAACCGTGAGGCGCAAATAATTTCAGTCTGAATTGCGACGTTATTTTGACACATCCATTTAGAGTGTAAGTTCAGAGCTTAAAAGGTACCATGCTGGTAAAATTCGACATGTTATAAAAAGATATCAGTAAAAAGTTATACGCTTTCCTCAGTAAATAAGTGCAATTATGGGTCTTTAACACGGAAATCATATAGCAGTGGTTACCATATGGAAGTAATCTGTTATGTCCGTTCTTTCTGCGAAATTCATATAATTATGACATTACAATGAACTCAAAAGTCCAGTTTGTACCTTTTATCTTCATTCGGAATCAATTAAAAATACTGCTATTACATCTATTTCGGCCTCGACATGTACATTTGAAAGTAATAAGATAAGAGCGTTCTACAGGCATTCCACAAGCATATGACGTTGTAAGCTACGCACGACCAATTTCCACGCTACGCAATGTTGTTACTAAGCAGCCGGTCGCTCCGGTCGTAGCTTTTGCGAAGTGCGCACACGCTTTAATACGACTTCAGACACGTACACTTAATTAACAGTACTTCACCTTCGTCATGTAATAAATGATGCAATGTCTTAGAATACTGCTAAAATTAATTATGCTAACCAAGTTTCAATCATATTTGGAACTGGTACTATATCTTTTGATCATTCTAAATTCACTATGTACATTATGTACTATATATAGGTGAAACACTTGTCTTACTATAACTTATAAGACTTATAATTTGGTTACCCGCTGTACATAGACGCACAACCTCCTATGGATTTATATACCAGACAATTTTATTTGATTTGATACCAGAGGAAATCCATGAGTCTTCTCTATCCAATGTTATCACAATAAGTGCCAACATTCTCCAAATGTACAATACGTAGACTAAAACCTGAATTTTGGCTAACATTCACAATCCTACAAACTTGTGGTTGAAAAGTTTATTAATATGAAACAGAAATCACTATCTAATCTAAATATCAAGTATGAAGTCAATATCACTTTGAATATTTCTTGTAAGAGCAAATATAACAATCGCTAGGCCTCGACAATCTTCCCACTACCCTTTAAGTTTGATCAAACACTCTACACAGGGTAAAAAGCATTTCAGTGGTTGGTAATGGCACGACTCCCCCACCCCTTAATAAAATAAGGGTTACGTTTCAAAAATTGGGAGCTGTTATTTACTGTTACAAACTATAATTTTTCCCATCGGACTGTCTTTAATATTCTGGGTGTGTCCGTAAACAGTAACTGTCTAGTGTCATGCACGTTGACATCAACTAGTTAAAGTTAATTACCCATTTAGTCAGTTAATTTCACTTTTACTTTAACAGAAGGTTCAGTTCTCGGGTTTCAGGTTTTCAATTTGAAACATAATGATTAATATCGCAAATTATATCCACAAATTATTGGAAAATGGTAAGATGTTGATGAGACAGATGGTAGCCTTCAACATTTCGCGCTCTGTGATCATGTAGTTATACTCCATTGCGCTTGTAATGAATGATTAATTACCATGATTACTGACCAATCAGGGGAGGTGTACTTTGTCGCACAACATTGTATAATGAACGAGGAAACCAGCCACGGTCGCTTGTTTGCTGATCATGAGTATAAATCGAACAGTTGACACTAGCCACTAACAATTTTTTTGTGTTTCAAAAGCAGGTAATTATTAGTTAAAAACTATGAGTAAATGTTATAGTGTATCAAGAATTAATAGCACCATGCTTTTCGAACATTATGTACATGTATGCAGGGTTCTAAACATGAGTGGATGAGAAACCCATTCCAGGAAACCAAAGATCATTATAAATTTGATTCTTTTTGGAAAGTCCCGTAGAAAGACATTTTGGTACCCGTTAATACAACCGTCTAATTTTGGTATTCAATTCGATATTAAAATGTGTGTTCTGCGTATGTTCTTTTTTACGTACGATGCGTTCTGCTGTTTTTGCTGAGTACGATTAATGCTGTTTGTAATGTGTTAATAATAAGAATTGATAATTTGAAGTGACCTAAAATGAGTTGGGATGTGTACACAACGCCGTAATCAGCAAGTGATATAATGTGAATGTTTCATACTGCAGTTACTGTTCATTTTCCTATACACAATACACAGTGCTCTCACAATTGACGCGTGAACTCTACAAACAGTGTATGTTATAGGTATAGGGCATTCCCTAGTTAACGTCACTGTGTGAACAATAACCGGTCAATATGTTTTGTACTCTCTGAAATTCTAGAAAATATCGTTTTGTAACATGTCCTAAATTTTAGCTAATTTAGATGTTTGGAAATATTCGCACTTTGGTGATTTAGTAAGGAAGGGCACGCACGACCTGCAAAATTCCCTGTGTAAATCGAATGCAACTTTTAGTGACGTGACTATCACTCACTTGTGGACTGCACTATTCCGAAGGGCATTAAAGCTAAACCACTTGACGGATATTTTTTGTATTTGATGTCAATCAAGAATAATGTATATATTACATGTAGGCTAAAAACTGAGTAGGTGGGGCATCTGCAAATGTTCGTACCTCCCTGATATGTAAGTGACAAATAACAGCAAAAACAACTCCCATATCTGTCCATAACTTTGGTCAGTGGAGCGAGCCAGGGGATTTCAAGTGGGTGATTATTGATTGGCAAGTGCCATATTTGGGCATAAGTACAGTCCACCATTCAATGTGGAGGATGGGCTAGACTTTATCGATTGATTTTGCTGGAGTAATATCCTGGTAACCAGGTTTTAGTACTGCAAAGGTCGAATCATGTTTCCTGTGCAGAATAACTGCACTATGTTTCTCTCGCACGGTAGGAAGTGATTTTAGGAGAGACGAAGAGAAAGTTGTTCATAAGTTTTATTACCATTTATCTGCATGTAGTATCAGATATGGCAGAGGAGGCTTAAAGGCATTCCTACAATGCACTATGATTGGGAAATTTGATCAATATAACCTAATTTTAAAGGCAAAGTCCCCATTGCCACACACACAAAATGGTAATTTTAAAACTGCAGCCAACGAGCTAATAGTTGAGACTTATGGCTGATATTTGATTTTCTTACAGGAAACATTCATATTGTCCCACTGCATTAATTTTATTCCTAAGTCTCGATGTTTTGAATGTTAAATAATAGGATGAAAACACCAGATATTTGCACACAATCCCAATGCAATGTATGATCAACTGTACCATATGTGTACAAAAGCCAGACATACAAGGTCAGAAACCCCATTGGGTTGTGGGAATGTCTTTAAACATCCTCTGCAGATATGGTGTTCAACTCACGTGAAAATATTTGCAAGACTTTATAGAAATGATGCTATAGGTTGTTGGCTAAATATCCTTCCACAGCAAAATTCTACAACAGAAAAACAAAGTTAAAATAATATGTAAGATACTATTATTTCTGTTATTGATATGTCTTTCCTTTTATCTAGAGGTACACTCATATCTATAGCGTGTAATATTTCTTGCCAGATTGTGTTCCTTGTCATTAACCTACCTTCATTGATAAAGCAGGATAGTCAGTCAACTATGCTAAAAAAATTAAATTATGATTGATATCCACCGTTTATTGAATATTAAAACCAATTATGAGTGCATCATAGTTTGCCGACATGTCAGCGGCAAAAAAACAGGTGCAACCAAATGTCAGCATCCTCAATATGAAAGTAAATTATTGTTTAGACATATAAAATCCAATTGTCAGATTGTACTAATTCCACATAACACAAACACAATAAAAAATAGAAACAGGATCGACTTTCTGAAACACTTTCCTCTAAGGATTTAATCAAATATGTGACCGTCCACCACAAACCAGCCGCAAAATGGTATATCATTAGACTTCAAACGATATCCAGAAGCGGGGCTATGGTTTGTTGAACTATGCTCCTGTAACAAAATGGTACCTTATTTCGGTTCTACATGTGTCTCTTTTTGCACATTGCTGGTAATAAATATCAAACAGTCATAATTGGCGGTCATTTCAAATCATCTCCAAGTCAACGAGGCTCAGGAATGTCCTCTCATTGTTAATTGTTGGTTATACATACCTAGAACAAATATATTGCTTTGTAACCCACCACTTGAACAGGATTTAGCCAAAGCAAATAAAGACTAGATCTATTTAATAATTCTATAGACATAGGTAGAAGCTTATTATCCTTTTCAACAATAGGAATATTGATTGGTTTAAAAGGCGATTGACTAGCATTAGCAAAATGAGATACATGTAGCACCAATTTGAGGTACCCATGAATACGACCTTCATGCACATTTTACGCAGTAACTCAGAATACAAAAAGCAGCACACTCTAAATATAAAGAGTAAAAAAATCCTTAATGTTGAGTAAAAAGGGAACAGAGCAAGAAAGTTAGTCAAATGGAACTCAATATTGATTACATTTTACGCAATATTAATTCCTTCAATTTAACATGTGTTTAATCTACATTGATTTCAATTCACTCATTTTGTTGCTCTGTTCCCTCTTTACTCAATAGTTGAGTAATAATTATTTGCAGTGTAACATTAAACGAACTTTCACCGGAGTCGTTTATTCTTTTCACATACGCACCTTTTATGTCGATTTATACTCCTTGTTTATTGGAAGTCAAATTCGATGCAATAAACAGCGTCGTTATTCAATCCGCTTTTCTCTTGTAACGAATGCATGTTGACGTTAAAAGTATTTGATATCAAATATTTGGCAGCGATAGTATTCTACGTCGACTATTCGATGGCAAATAATTATATGTAAACATAATTATATTCATTAAAAGATAACAATGATTTGAAACAAACTAAATAACGAATAGCCTACTTGTTGAAAGTATTTGAAATCGATTAAATGATGGCCGGCCGAAACAGGCCCATTTCAGTTTAAATCTAAGCAATGACATTCACAGATCATAGGATTCCTAAGACGGACTACATATATTCCAGTTGATATTCGTACATTCCACCACAATGGAAGACATAATCTTCCACAAAGGGGGTGTAGATTTCAAATGGAATAACCCATTCTGGTAACAACTACAAAATTATACAATGCCCAGTAAACACAAAACGTTTTCGACATCATTCGCAAAAGGTTATAAAAGGTTGCCAGAAAACATTTAAATGTCGGGTTCTATAAAGGGTACATTAATGGTATAAAACGTTTTCATAACATTAAATAACATTTGTTGGTAATTTACTGCACAGCAAACACAAATGTTTTACAGAAAATATTTAAATGTCGGGTTATATAAAGGGTATAAAACGTTTTAATAACATTCCAAAAACATTTTTGAAAACTTGGTACAAATCATTCCAAACAGGATGTTATTTTGGGGTTGAAAAAATATTTTGCCCAAAATATTTACAATAACGTTTTTAAAATGTTCTCACTACCTTTATATAACCCGACATTTAAATGTAATTAAAACGTTGTGTAAAAAATATTTTAAGAACATTTCTGTGTTTGCTGGGTGCAAATATTTTAACATAATGTTATTTAAGTGTTGACAAAATATTTGGCCAAAATTTGTTTGCAAAAATAGTTTACAATGACATTTCGAAAACATTTTAAAAATATTGTTGTAGTGTGTTTTTATACAAAACGTTTTAAAAGGATTTCATGACCTTTATATAACCCGACATTTTAATGTCATTAAAACGTTTTTACCCACACCAAAACCCAAAATGTAACTTATTTAAAACGTTTTTGTGTTTGCTGGGTGTATCCATAATAAGAATATAAAAATAAGTTATATTCTTAATATTGACCGTCTTTTCCTCTCTATATGCAAAGATCTCTACAAGAAAGTGACTGAGGAGAGAATGTCAACATCACAGAAGTTGTGGTCTTTCTTACGTCATTCGCCTTACGGCGGGAAGGATTCGAATGTATCAGAGTCTAGCCGTATGGCGCAAGGCGTAATGGTAAGGTACATTGTAACCTCTCTATTATTCTAAAGCGACGCGACATAAAGTTCACCACCTATGATGCTTTATGAGTACTTTAGAGACTTAAATAACTTAACTATTATAAAATAGAATCACTTTGATAAAAAAGTTTATTGTCAGTGATGTATTCCTTTAATTAGTCGCAACGTAGAACTTTTCTCATTCTCTAATTTTTCTGTCAGATCAACTTGTCGAAGATACTTGAAAGATGAGTTTTTAACATACGTATTGCTTTATAAGATAAATCCTAGACAAAACAGTTCAAGAACTAGTAGATAAGACGTTTTTCTAGGTACTTATAGCGGAAAATATAACACGGAAATGTCATATTAACTATATTAAAAGCAAAACCAATTCAAGTAAATATTGGTATACTCTATATTGATACAACCTTAACCTCATTTGAACTATGAAATATTAATATGTGGGCATCAAAACGTCATAAGTGGGGATAAGGGCAGTAGCTATCGGTCATTAGAGAGGTTCCTTTTGCCTTTAGGATGTATATTTTTGTGTTATATCGAACGTTCGACTTTCTTCCTCTTTGGTCAGAGTCTCGCCGTAAGGGACAAGGCGTAAGAAACATAGCAACCTCTCTATTTTATACGCCATACCGCCACACGTGTTTGCAGAGCACAATGATTAACCTCGTCCAACGAAGGGAGGGCGGTGTACCACCTAGCCTAAACCACTCGTATTTATACACAAATGACTTGAACTAATCGTAAAGCCATTCTTTGCGCCTATTTTAGTATTAACCTTCAACCTCATGACTTTTTGTCCTTTCATTCTTTCAACCTGTGAAAATCATATCTTCGTAGAACGTGTGGCCAACATTTTCAATTTACTATATTTTCAATATACTTGCATATACTAGGAGTGCACAAATTACGTGTGGAATGTTTGTACTTATTTTGGTTTCACTGTATAAAGGATACACATAGCTAGTTTACTAAATATAACAGTATAATTATGATGTTTAATACAGAAAAATATAAGGGCTTTCAAACCCCTTCGTAGTTGGCGTTTCTATATAAATTGGCTTCATAACAGAATATAGTAGGTCGTTTGTATAATACAAGTAGGGTATTCAGAAACTGTTGTTCTAATATCTACGGTACCCAAACAAGAAACTCTAATAACCATTCAGTATTGTATTTTGTTTGTGTGTGTGTGTGTTTTTGTTCTGTTTATCAGGTTCTTAGTTGAAATAAATAAATAAATAAATAAATAAATATATATATATATAAATAAATAAATAAATACATAAATAAATAAATAAATAAATAAATAAATAAATAAATAAATAAATAAATAAATAAATAAATAAATAAATGTGAATGAATGATTGAATAATTGAATGAACATGATAAATATACTAATGAATGAACGAATGAATGAACAATTACGAATGAACGAAAAATGAATGAATGAATGAATGAATTTTTGTTCTGCGCATTATAGTAAGAAAAATGTAAGATGTTTCTCATTTCGATGTGTTATTTACATTCAAGTCTGTATATTTTAGTTTGTAAGTATATTTTTTTAATGTTTTTTTCCATGCCACACAGTAAAACCAGCAACGCGAAAGATGTAGCGTGTGGCCGACGGGAGAAGCACCATGGTGCAATATTACTAAAACTTTGAAACATCGACCTGGTTTCCCAAAGATTAGATGTTCTTTTCAAAGATTAACATATTTTTTCGTTTTCGCTTTAAAACATAACAGTTTATTACACCGATATGTTACATAGCAATATAATGATACTTTAGTTATATCAGCTCCTAATCGGCGGGAATTGTTAGGTTTTTACCACTACGCCGAAAAGTATATCCACATTAATTGACCTGTCTGGTCCACATTTGAGAAAGAAGACAAAATATTAGGACTTTAATTAATAACTTGTGATGCCTCTTGTGAGATGTATCAAGACAATTCTCGAAATAAAATATATCGATATTAATGTCACAAGTTCCGCCAATTACGTGCTGATCAAACTAAACGGTTCCAAAAAAGTAAGTCCCCCTAAAACATTTTGGTATAATCCAAAAACGGCTTTATTAATTCTATTGTTTTAAAGTTTGGAACATAGACCGATTAAGTATGCATCAAATGAACGGGTTTTTTTTGCTACCTTTTATCATCTTTACTGAGAAATTCCGCCATTTATAAAATTTTCGGCCAAAAAAAGTTGCACTTTTCTACATAGGTTTTTTATGCATCACTTTTGGTTTTAGACCTCTTTCACTTAAAGCAAGTTAATCAAAATGGAATGTTTTTGTTTTAAGTTAAGATGTTCATGAATTAATTTTTACACATTCAAACATGTTTTATGGCTCTTTTTGTGAAATGTTATACATAAACAAAAGTTGCACTTTTCTAAATTGACTCTTTTGTATGCATTAATATGCGTTAACAAGTTTTTCATTCTAATTAAATTTATTAGGAAGGAACAACTGTAACATTAATGATAATAAATCTTATGGACCAACAGATTTTTGGTTAATTTTTTTATGCTGGATCCCAGTACACTTAATTAATTGGTCATTACTTGAATGGTTCAAAAATCATTTATATGGGTGGCCGTTATCAAAACTCAACTTTTTACAAGCGGACAAGTGAGGGACAACACCACCATGACCACCTTAAATGACTTTGCAGCAAATCCTGCAGCATTCGGGGAACCAGCTTGACCAACAGCAGAGAAGAAGCCATCTCACATGAAGGAAGGCCTACTTAATTTTGAAAGACATTAATAAGCTGCAGCATTCATTTTAATTTATTCACTGAAGCATAAAAACTGTTTTTGAATGTGTGACACCTAAATCAGGAAATATTTAAATTAAATTAAATTAAAGATGCTCCTTTTTGATTAAATTACTCGCTAAAGGAAAAAAATTATCAAACACAAATTGAAGCATAAAAAGCCTTTGGCCAAAAATTTAATAAATGGCTGTATTTTGCAATGAAGATGATAAAAAGTAACAACAAAAACCCGCTCACTTGATGTATAACTAATCAGTCTATGTTTCAAACTTTAAAACAAGAGAATTTATCAATCCGTTTTTGGATTATACCAAAATGTCTTAAGGGGGGACTTACTTTTATATGTGCTGACAAATTGTCTAACTCCAATGTCCTTAAGGGCGTACTACACCCATATATTGGTTTGATTGGTCTAAAAAATATTTTGTCATTTATAGCTAGGCGATATATGCACGGATCATGTGAAATAAAAAAAAAAGAAAAAAAAGGGAAAAAAAGGTGAGTTTAAACCATTGTATAGTAAGTCATTTTAGCCCTATATATTTTTTGTTTACTGTAACCTAGTTACTCAGATGCGTGTTTCATAACAAATCATAATTTATTCTTTTCAACATGTTCAAGTAGGGTACATGAATAGAATACATTAAATCCTTTGTTATACTCTCTATAGAAAAATCTAGTGGTACATGCAAAATATATAACACTGGATAAATTAAATAAACACTTACACAATAGATGCATATAGTCATTAGTCAAGTCAATACTATGTGTTGTTAGGAGAAGAAAAGGCTACTAGGTCACCGTGTGTCAGGTTATAGGTCAATTGGTTCAGGTCAAATTTAAGCATCAATTTTGAATACACATGTGAGAGTCTGTGATATCAGAATGAGGAATAATTTTGATATTCTGTCTTAACTGGATATATATCGAGAAGTGCAAGGTGGATATACTAATATACCTTGGGATGTAAATGGTGAGTACAATTTAGAATGCCTAGTTCAGATGGATTTCACAAATAAATATAAAATAGTTACCAAAATCACAAAAGCTAAGCTTACGGAAAACTACCCAATATGGTGGTATAGGTGACAAGAAATACAATTTTTTTCAACATTGCTGTAGTATGGTTGTGGTAACCTGTTACCTATGGCTTAATTAAGTTTCAGTGAAATAATGTCGCAAGTTAAAAATACAAAATATAGCTCAACATTGAAAATAGAAGCATTTTAACAGGTTCGTTTTTTGATAGTTGTGGAGCACCAAGTTCATGAAGTCATAAAAGAAATCAGGGACCACTTATTCCCATTTTACATATCAACATTATTTTCCTAATGTGTTAGCAACACATATCCAAAATTTTAACGAAATCCGTTGATAGTAAGCTTTCCAAAATGAAGTGAATTTAAATCATCAGTGATGTACCACCTTTTGGCTTCTACTTTTAAAAGCATGTAAGCTACGTTGATACCGACGCCACCAATAAAACGAGAAGATTTGCCCTTCATTTTGCATACCACTTTGTCCAATTTTTTTTGTAATTTCTTCACAAAATGCAAAAAATGCAAAAAAATCAATGGGTGTAGTACCCCTTAAAACCGTATTATTACATTTGCTGAGGAGGATGCCCTCAATATTTTTCAATTTCTTTTACACAATTATATTGTACTTTATGAAGCCAACATACCCTGCAAAATTCAAGACTCTAGGTGCAGTAGGTTTGTCAAAAACCGTCAATCTATTATTACGATGGAATCAAAAATAAAAGGGGATAAATCTGACAGTAAAAGCTAACATTTCATGGCAAAGAAATGCTAATCTAGTTTGTATGAAAATGTTATATATGGCTTTTAAAAGGCTTAACGAGGTTGCATAGGATAATTGACATGACCTTGCTGTTCTTCTTTCTCGGGGTTCTCACACTCTTTCTTCCCACTTGATCCTCGCTTCTTTTCTCTACGAGAAAAACCACACTTGAGCAATACGTAATCTATTATTTCTGCAAATGTAAGAATACTGCCTCCCAAAAACAGCCCAACGTTTCCGCCGATATCACCTGCGAAGATAGGGACGGAATCAAGATGATTGGGTTAAAATATGATCGATCGTGTATCTACAATGTAGGATAATACACTTCATTCGCTTAAGCAGTATGCTTTTGGGTACTGTACATGCTCTCACCAAGGTAGTAAAATCTCACGCATTGTAGAAAAATCTCACGCATTGAAAAAATATCGTTCGATAAAAATTATGTCTCTCCCAGCAATGTTTTTTACAATAAACGTAATGGTACTTAGGCTACGGAAGAACTGTTTTCAGGTCTTTGTTTTTATTTGCACCGTAAAATATGGTACCAATCACTTATGACCCATTAACAAACAAATTGCTGTGTGTATGTGTCTATAGCATAACATTATCTAATGCGAAGGATTGATTATACTGTTTATGCCTTTTTTCCATTAGTCAGACGCCATTTTATGTGTTGTACTTGCGAGTTCAATATTTTTGAGAAATGGGTACTGCGTGCCCAGTTTTCACTAGTTTAATAGCTTGAGTTTCTAACAAATTCTAATCATCTTATGGTCAAAGTTGACAACATTACACGACTTTCTCTTCAAAATAATGGCTATATTAAGGCAGCTGTGTACTCTAGACATTGTTTCTTTCGCAAAATTGAGTTTTTTTGATATGTTTGTACTTTGTTATGTTTTTTTATAAATACAAGGAATGAAAATCCAGATTTGTAAGCTCCAACTGCAATATTTTAAGGATTTTATTTCACTATTCCACTCGTGTTTGAAATTGAAAAGGAAAGAAAATCTTTGTTGTACCAGCAGGGTACACGCGCGCAACAACGCATCGCGTTGCGTATCGCGCAATTTGTTAACGCACAAATACGCTACGCATACGCGACGCTTATCTGCATGCGCGGCGCATCTTATGGAAACACCACGGAAGCACAAAAACCTAGTGGTCAAATGGCTCCGTTTTAGCTGATAAAATGTGGGTTTTTTTCAAGTTCTTTCCCCCGATTTAAATATCAAGTTATGAATGGATTTCGCTCAAACTTCTCAATGGGCGGTGGATTTACCCAATGTTTATGTAATGTAAGGTAGAAAAATTATTAAAACTGCCTCATTCTCCTGCGAGATTCGATGAAAGTGCAAAATGTGACCACTTTAAACTTCAACTGCCATTATTTCAATGTTCATTTTCTCGGTAAAATGACGATTTAGGTACACGATAACTCAATAAATACAGCATCTATAGGTAAAAAGCATGATCGACTGAAGAAACTGTTTTCTCATTTTTTTTTATATTTTGGACTATTTCCGATTTTAGGCATCATTTTGTGCAAATAGGCGTTTGTGAATTTTAAAAGTTCAATTTGATGCCTTATATGGTCAATATCTCAAAAAATAAGGCCAATATCAAAAAAATTAAAAAACTGTTTTTGGAATGGAGCCTCAAGATTGAGCTAAAAACAAAATAAAATATTTTGGAAAGAGTGTTTTTTTGTTATGATGTACCTAACAAATATTGCCAAAAACTCACTTTTTTGTGATTTTCTTCATAATTGTTGTTTTTACTTCAAATCTGTATTTATATTAAGATTTATTGATGTCTTGCGTTCATAAAAATGTATAATTTTATATGTCTTGCGCGAATAATTACAAAGTTATTGCACTTTTACTACATGTCTGAGAGTACACAGCCTCCTTAATAGACTGACATATCTAAAAAATTCAGATTATACTTGAATCCTCTCTCGGGTTTGTGTCACATTAGTGGTTCATTATCGTAATGACATTCGACGATGTAATTAATTAGCATTTTACTAGAAGTATATAAACATTAAATGTTGAGTATAGTGTATGTAATACAGCCTGTTTAAAAATTGCATTTCATTTTCCTTTCCTTCAAATTGTTTTCTACACCACACCAAGCATGCAGCTAAGATATCCAGCTTTTCCAGTAATTAGTTTCATCCCATGTGCTGTTGTTGTCGATAAAACATACCATTTGTATGAAATCACCAAATCCATTGCACGACTATTAAAGTATTACAAAAAGGTATTGCCGAGGTTCAGGAGAATAACGTGACGTCGAAACACATGACAGAAACTTGAACATCGGAATATTTCAATGACGTAGTTATTATATTCCTTTTCTGACAATAATCTAAAAGTTTAACCCCTTTCTGTACATTTGAAGATATAAATGTACCTGACGTACAAACTATCAATTTCTATAACATTGATTAACTTCAATTTCGATAATATTTCACTGACACCCAGTTTCAAAACAGGTTTACATGTAGACTACCCCGTAGTCCACTTGCCCATTGTGCATACATGTACTCTGGATATTGTATTTAAGCTTAAAACTCTGATTTAATTAATGTGTGCACAATTGATAGATTTTCACATCTGATCTTTTCAGTCACCCTACTCCCTCTCTTTGTTAGCTTCCCAAGTAGACTACTGACTTTGCCTTGCGGTTAAGATTTTTAACACGGGACTCTATGGAGAGTTAGGCCAATTTCTGGCCTAACTAAAATTGGTCATGATGTAATGCATCTTTAAATGGATCTGCCTTGTGATTGGTCGCCCATATCTCGCTATGGTTTAAATCTTCTGGGCCCGCGCCATTACCATTAACTACACCGTACACAACTGTCTGTACTTATGGTTAATGGACTGATAAACAAGTATGCTTGACAGTGTGTTTTTAGAGAGCAAAGTCCAGGGGGTAAAGTTCTGCTTACAATTCAAAGTCCATAGTCGAATTTTCGGGGTTCGCTATCAATAAACTGGTAGATTCCAAAATCAGAATTGTTCAGTATTAAAGTAAGCCATTATAATTATGCAAGATAATGTTGCATTCAATTACTTTTATTGTCATTAATCATCTGATATTTTTTAACTCTTTATGACCATTTTACTATTGAATACTTTATTTTTAATAAACATCAGTATAATTTTGAGTTCAACGAAATGGGTTCATCATGACTAATAATAACCTATTTTCAATAAAATTCGACTATGGCATAGTCTAGTTTACATGCTGTAGCTAATGCATACTTATCAAGCTTGAAACCGTCATTGCTTTGTTCTCGTTAAATGTCTGAAGACGAAGCTCCTCATAGTAAACATCTATTACGACGTAATTTAATCTGAGAGTGAATGTAAAAACTGATGTATTGTGAGTGCGTCATGTGACAAATTGAAACAAAAATGAGAAAAAATAAATAAATAGAAAACCCGACGTTTCCCAAATACTGACGAACTCCTTGAATTCTAGACAAATCCAGCGAGCAAAGTGATGGTCAGAATTCATTAAAGGCTTAATGTACGATTTCCTTCAAATTTTAAATTTGTCATTATATACTCAAAATGCTGAAATAATACTAGTAATAATTATCGAGAATGGTTTCTGTCCATTTTGAGCTGAAATTATGAGGTAAAGTGAAAGAAACACTGCTTGTTTATTTTGGCCGTTTAACACACAGTTCTATAGGAGGACATAAAGTCATAATTCTTTGAATTATGACTTTATGTCAAACTTTGCTCTGTTTACCTACAAACACAACAAATTTGGCTGATTCCATTTAGGTGCAAGTTGTGACATGTGTAAACATTACAAATATGCCAAAAATCAGGTTTGAAAAAATTAACCAAATTCATATTATAAGATCGTACATTATGACTTTAAAGCAATAATGTGTGATATGCATATGACTATGTTACGTGCATTGAAGTGATTGCTGAACTATATAATTCCATCCATTAAAACAATCATAGTAATGAATATTTAACCACCGCAATACAAAAAACGGCAATGCATTTGACAATATTGGGAGGAGGGGCATTGGAAATCGAGGGGGGAGTTAGGGGACGGCAAAATTGACCAATGCCGCCCCGCCCCATTCATCGCTGTGGGGGCGGCAGTCATAAGCATCGGGTCGGTAAATAATTGGTAAGGGGCGGAGAACGACTGGTAATGTAGATTATACAACATTAAATAAACCCGATACATGGACCCTTCCAATGTGTAGGCAAGTTGCCTTCCAGCTCCCAGAATTTTGTGGGAGTTCAATTTTACCGATCCTGGGTCAGACGAGTTTTCTATATATCACGTTCATGGTCTCACTGTCTTGCCGTTTGTGCGGGCGTTTGTGTAAGCGGCTACTTAGCCTGACCAATCAATGTAGATCTCAGCAAGCAAGGCGATATTTGAAATAGGTTTTCATTGATAGTCTATTGATCATAACCAACGCGCGCGCAAAATGACAATAGAACTGGGTCATGCATGCTATGTGTCTACCATATTTGAATTGACAATGAGGCGGGGCTATAATAATTGACGCCACAGTCACGTTACATAGCTTGATAATTATTTGGAAGGGAGTTTACTATCAAAGAGGAACAGTCTGGGTTTAGGAGAGCTATTATAAAAAAAAAATAACAAGTTGGTCTGTAGATTAATTGAGTTTTCGTCGACACACAGTGCTCTAGGAGCACTATAACTTTGTTGTCATTTATAATTAGGGCTTAGTGGTGTGTTGTTTTAATCTTTGGAGTGAAGATGAGGTGGTTTTAGCTCTAATTATTTACCCACAGATGGAACCCAGACTGTGGGACAGTCTATTTGCAATCGGTCCACAATGGTCTCATTAGATCACCTTGGATGAACGTTAACTTACCGTTGAAGTTCGTAGGTGTTATTGAAAAGCTGCTCAAACCAATTTTTAGCCACGCTCCAATTAGGTATAGCCCCGTATGATATCGATGTTGCATAATCAGTGTAATTGCAAGGGATTGGGCAGAAGCATGTTCCTAAAGAACCGGAATTAAGCTGGCCTATAATAAATAAAATTATTATATGCGTAAAATTAGTATCAATATTTATTTGCTAGTAGGCCTGCAGAAGCGTACGAATATCTGAAGTATTGTGCAATTTTCCGGAAAGCCATTAAATTTGGCTCAGTTGTAGCCCTTGATGTGGTGAACAAATCTGGAGTAAGGGCCAAAATTATTTCCTTCCAAGATGACCGCCAAATTCAAAATGGCCGCTAATGCGTAAAATTGCAATTTTTGCATCTTCTTGGTATTTAATTGTTCTTATTTCTCACATTTTCATATCTGTTTACCGCAGTAAGGCACAATTTGATGATTTGACCTACTTTTAATCTTCAAATCCAAAATGGCCGCCAATTATCAGCTCACAAAGGTCAAATTTTCAAATTCGCCGTATATCCTTCATAATAGACTCTAATTAAAGCTCTGATCATGCCAGGTTGAATGTTGAATAGTAAAGCTACAAGTAATAATGATTTGACCTATTTTTGACTTTCCAATCCAAGATGGCCGCAGATTATCAGCTCGGAAAGTTCAATTTTTCAAAGTCGTCGTAGAGCCTTCAAGCTAAGTTGCCCAGCAAACGCAAAACGTCTTATAGATAACGTTTTATTGTTGGGTAATATGTGACGTGTCATGTCAAAAGGAGACACTTTTGGGCAGGTTATCAATTTTGAGGTTTTTACATATCTTAAATATAGAGATATTTTGCTCCACAATGCCGTTTTCCCCAATGAAATCAGACATTCCTAAGCGAAGATATCGAGTTCGTAAGTTATGGTATTATAAAATTGGAAATTGAGATATCGGCCTTTAAAAATATTATTGACAATGTTGAGAGTAGGAATTACCAAGAAAAATGTCTCAAAAAATACAAGATGCCAGTTATATTTCGGTCTGAAACTATCAGACAATATTCTAAACACTAATAACATCACAAATTCGCAACAAACCCAAATTGTGAAAAAATTTCCCCGGGCAGATTTTTGGCTATTTCTCCATTTGCGATCCTGCCCAAAAGTGTCTCCTTTTGACATGACACGTCAAAACGTTCTAAAACATTTTTGGAAAGTTGATGCAAAACATTTTAACATAATGTTATTAAATATACGGTCCACAACTTATAAGTTCCCCCTAATACTTTTTAGACTAAGGGAGGACAGTTTTTATGGTCTACTTAGCTCAGCAATGCTTTGCTGTCTTCGATAATGGTTCATGTACGCTAGAGCGTTCGATAGGAACAAGCGAACAGTATACGAGTTTGCTGATATCTATCGGAGCGCTCAGCAGAGCAGCAGGATTATAAACACGGTCGATGGTAAAACCATAATCAATTTCCTTTGTGTTCAGTAAGTACATAACGACCCACTCATCAACTTCTCAAGTGGTCATTAAATGAGCATGTCTGGGGTCGTGTCTCCAGTCAATAGAAAGTCAATAATGTGTGTAAGTTTATGTTTACATAAAGTGGTGTAATTAGGTTTCAAGTGGTAGTTAATTCAAGCATGGTCGTAAAATTGATTCAATCGATATTTTGGTCAATTAATGTGGTATCGGAGCATAGTGTACAATTGAGCGGAGTCTGACAGAGTTTGCTACAGGCTTTTATGGGTTTGGGCTTTGATAAAAGCCAGGTACCTCTCCGATACAATGCGCTATCGAAGACAGCAAAGCATTGCTGAGCTAAGTAGACCATAAAAACTGTCCTCCCTAAGGGTCCTTTCATCTTTTCTGTTTCTGTTTCGGTTTCCGGTTTCGGTTTCGGATCTCATTGTTATTTTGAAGTGTTAGCATGGTACGTGTGAACAATCCTTTTATTCTAGTCTTTTGTTGACTAACAGAAAAGTTGAACGAAGATAACTTCTGTTTCGGTTTCGGGAGTTATGTTAATTTCTGGCAGGAAAAAAAGTGAGATGAGAGGGTTGATGCTAATCTAGACAAAAGAAGTGTCTAAATTTTACGGTCGTAAATTCGCGATAAATTGTACGGCTTCAATTGACTTGCGTTGGGTGTATAGGTACTCCAGCCTAAGCGGGAGTAGATTGTGAAAATTGCCCAACGTAGAAATATATACATTAACACGAGTAATCAGTGTTGCCAAGAATTACGTACTTGTTCGTGCAAAATGTATATTATATGAGAGAGTGGGGATGCTAGACGAGATGATCTGGTGGAGGAGAGGAGAGGAGAGGAGAGGAGAGGAGAGGAGAGGAGAGGAGAGGAGGGAGAGGAGGAGGAGAGAGGAGAGGAGAGGAGGAGAGGAGAGGAGAGGAGGAGAGGAGAGAGGGAGGAGAGGAGAGGAGAGGAGAGAGAGAGGAGAGGAGAGGAGGAGAGGAGAGGAGGAGGAGAGGAGAGGAGGAGAGGAGAGGAGAGGAGAGGAGAGGAGAGGAGAGGAGAGGAGAGGAGGAGAGGAGAGGAGAGGAGAGGAGAGGAGAGGAGAGGAGAGGAGAGGAGAGGAGAGAGAGAGGAGAGGAGAGGAGAGAAGAGAGGGGGCGAACAGAGCGGGGAGGAGTTTATTCCGTTTATTTTGATTTTTCCACGTTGATCATAGGTCTACTGCTAAAACAGTGAGAGGGGGAGAAGGGTAAAGGAAATACAACATCCAATATAATTCAGATATCCACATAATTCAAAAGATGGCACAGGTGAGAGTTGGGGAGGGGGAGAGACAGACAGACTAGAAAGAGAAGAAAGCGAGAGGAGGGGTCCTTTTTTTAAAGTAAGAGTGAGTAAGATTGCCCACTTGAGACGCCAGTGTTGTCAAAAAGTATTTTACGAAATGTAAAAATGTAAAAAATATGTATAGCCCTATTTTTTTTTCCACATGTGGGTCAATTTATAGCGTCACACGTCATTGCGTTCAGTCACAGTGGTTAATTGTGTAAGAAAAGAGGCCATTTTAATAGTGGCATCTGAGTCCATAGCAGTCAGGTTTTCTTTAACAAACACATGAATAGACCTGGCCTACTGTATGTATTGTTTGAGAGCTGACTCCTATGGACTCAGGTGCAACTTTTAACACTGTTTAAAACGGTCTCTTTTTGCATAAGGAACCATTGTGACTGAACGCAATGACATGTGACGCTATAATTTGGTCCATATGTGTAAAACAAATACGGCTATCCGCATCGTTTTACACGTTTGCATTTTGTCAAATATTTTTTTCGATTTATTTTAAAAAGTATTTACGGAGGAACTTACAAGTTGTGGACCCTATAGTTGACAAAGTATTTTGTTTACATTATAATGATTGATTGTTCTAATATAGTAATACACAATGTAGCAATACTAAATAATTCTGGCTTATTTTTTCAAGATGGCCGCCATTTTCAAATGGCCGCTATCTTAGCTGAAAAGAACAATAAACACATGCACATAAATAATACAGGATACTCCTTTCACCTATTATTGGGATAAAAGCAACCAGAAATATAGTGCTCTAGCTGGAGAACGATATGGGGAAATCCATTTTTTCAAGATGTTTGCCACTTTCATAGTGGGTGCCGCCTTAGCTGGAAAATACTTAAAACACTTAAATAGTTTTGTGCGTTTCAAAAATCAATCAGAAATGTGAAATTTGTTTAAAATCCTATAAACGTGTTGCAAAGACGCTCTGGTTTTATTCAAAACGTTATAATAACATTTGAATGTCGGGTTATAAGAAGATCATGAAAACGTTTTTAAAATGTTTTGTATAAAAAAATATTGCAACAATATTTTTAAAATGTTGTTAAAATGTTATTGTAAAATTTGTTTCGGCAAACATTTGTGCAAAATATTTTGTCAACTCTTTAATAACATTATGTTAAAGTATTTTGCATCTATTTTTAAAAATATTTTAAGAACGTTATTAAAATAACCCGTTGTCTACATGTATTAAACGATTTGTGTTTGCTGGGCCACCCAACTTAAAGACTCTAACTCGACTTAAAAATTAACCTTTCCGAGCTGAAAATCGGCAGCCATCTTGGACTTGAAGGTCAAAAATAGGTCAAATCATTATTAATTGTAGTTTTACTGTTCAACACTCAACTCAGCATGATCAGAGCTTTAATTAGAGCCTATTATGAAGGCTATAGGAAGAATTTGAAAATTTTACTTCTGTTAGCTGATAATTGGCGGTCATTTTGAATTTGAATATTAAAAGTAGATCAAATCATCAAATTGTGCCTTACTGCGGTAAACAGATATTAATAAATACCAAGAAGATGCAAAAAGTTGTAATTTTACGCATTATTGTGCCTTATTACGGTAAATAAATATGAAAAGGTGAGAAATTAGCACAATCGAATACCAAGAAGATTAAAAAAGTTGCAATTTTACTCAGTGGCAGCCATTTTTAATTTGGCGGCCATCTTGAAAAGAAATAATTCTGGCCCTTACTCCAGATTTGTTTAGCACATCCAAGCTACAACTGAGCCAAATTTGTTACTTTTCCAGAAAAATGCACAATACGTCTGCAAGCCTATAGTACAAAACAAAGAGAAAAAAAGACGTGAGAAACAATAATAAAAACTATAACGGTAATGGCATTCAACGTAAACAGCATTTGAATTAAAAGACGCCAACAGTAAGAGATACTTGAAACTGTTGGATTTTTGCTACGAACCTACTTAATATAACAGCCTAAATTTTACCGGCCACGAACGTATTTCAAACCGTTGAAAGAACAAGCGTTTTATACACGTGTAAACTAATTGTCAATAGTCGTTTTTGTCATTAAGGTCCAGAACTGACCTGAAAATAGGAAAAAACATTTTATACTGAGAAATTTGGTCATAATCACACCACATAGTTCCTCCAATAATAAAAAATCAAAAAAGTATTATTTGGTCTATCCGCAAGGTGTCGCTGGGCGGAAAAACCTCATTATGTAATTCCAGAGGTCAAATGCAAAACCGCATAATTTTCCACGTTTTATTGTTCTCTGCGTGGTTATGGTTCAGAAGGTTCAAACTAATCATGTAAATGCACAGATTTTGACCAAAATAGTCTCAGAGTGAGACCACAATACTCACTCAGCACATCTCTTACACAGGTTTCTTCTACCTGTGGGGTACACACTTCAGCTGTCCCTGGATATCTGTTGTAGAAATTCAAAATAAATCATGCATGAGATCCAACAATTCACGATAGCCCAGAAAACAATAAAACACCGGTCAATTTAATATAGTGAGGTCCATTTGAAAGCCGCACTTACCAGTCTGCCGCCTGGACAACCAATTCTTTAGAAATGCTTAGTCACGCTAAAAGTCGATCGATACATGTAAAAATCAGCACAATTCAGAGATACACCTTTTTGCTATGAAAATAATTTTCTCGGTCAAATATAAAGCAATATTTTTTTTTCTTCAGTAATGTCAGTTAAAAACTTGGTGCTTGAATATACATTTTTTAAAAATCCTGGTGTTAAAATTAAGCATCAAATTGTGTCTTTTAGTGTGATATTTTTGATTTTTATAGGCCTTGAATTCGCCTGCGAGCTTTTTACGGAATTCATGTTTTAGCGTCTCAAACTAACATAGTTTGCTAAAGAAAGATATTTCCCACCTCTGTAAAGCACATCGTGTGGGTCTATATGTTATAGTTTTGTCAGAATTTCCGTTTTTGTTTTACCCTTTTTCCATTCATGGTCCGAAAATGTCAAACTAAGTAAAAGTAGGCAATGGTGAGTACTTTTATCTCGAGAGCAACCAGCAGAAATAGTCGATATTTCCTTTGTTGTTATCCAGGTCAATTTTTCATTGAAAGCAAATTGCCCGACCAGCGATTAAATCCCCAATTGGGTGTTCTGGTTAAACATGATCAGTAGGAGCGCTATAGGTCTGGGAATTTCTTTGCTATATTGAAGTTCTGGCAACACTATAGCCATGCCGGTATTCCTATTAAACCCAGGGATATCGATCCACAATGCTAGTACTAGCCTTTAGATTTCACGTGTTGATTTAGAAATTTTTTCAGCCGACAGTGAAAGATGGTGAAATCAAAACGGAAATTCTGACAAAACTATGATATATAGCTCACGGTGATGTGCTTTAGAAAGTTGGGGAAAATCCTTCATTAGCGAACTATATTACTTTGAAAAGCTAAAAGGTTGATCCAAGAAAAAGCTCGCGGGCCGAGCTGAAGCCTATAAAAATCGAATATCTTACACTAAATGACTGAATTTCAGGCCTAAGTTTAACACCAGGATTTAAAAAAAAATCAGTATCAAGCATTATAGTTTTTCCAGCCATTTACTGAAAAAATGAAAATTATTGCTTTTCATTTGGCTGAGAAAAAATTTTACACTGAAAAGGTGTAACTCAAAATTTTGCTCATTTCAACACCAATTTCGATCGTTTGTATTGCCTCATTAAATGACTGAGTGAGCCTTGCAGAACAAAAGAATCGGTTGTGCAGGTAGCTGACTGTTACAACAATACAAAAACACACAGATATCATTACACATTATACTGAATACAAATCAATAGAATTTACTGCAACTTTCAAATCTTGGGTAACATGTGACGTCAATATTTAGACAATTGTTAAAAATGAGGTGTCAAATTCTGCTTCCAACGCATTTTACAGATTTTTAAAGGTCATATATATTGCTCGGACAACATCATTTCATTGGCAAGCTAATATTTTGAGGACAATGAAAATGACCCCTTTTTCGAGAAAATAAGACGTTTAAAATTGATATTCCGCAAAAACCAATTTAAGCGATGAGTTCCTTTGAACGAGACAGATTTGACCTAGAAAAATGAAATGAGACGTACCTGCTATGTAAAATTCTCAACGCACATAACGTATACTGTTGTTGTTCTCAGAAAAAACCTCTGAATTAAGTATTACAAATTTAATGGTTTTAAACATTTGGATAAAATCAGCCGCTTCTTACAATCGCAAATTTCCAATTTGCGAGTGTTCTGTTTTTGGTCAGTTCTTCTTTCTTTCTTCTGTCAAACATTTAACGAGCCATCGTAGCCATATGCTTTAAGCCAATGTGACCATATTTGGTCACAAGGACCATTGGGTGAGGGCACAAATGATACATGACCAACTCGGGGTCAAAGGTCATCCAAAGGTCATTATGGCCAAAATGTGATTTTCACTAAAAATGCTTCTTCTTCCACAAATTACATAACACAATGTCGTCACTTGCATACCTGCATCGCCTTCAGCCAGTGTCTAAAAGGTGTACAAAGAATTGGGGGCAAAGGTCATTAAGGGGGTAAAATCTTACAAATGCATTATCTCAACATCCGTAAGGGGTATGGGGCTTCAAACTCAGTGACAACAAATCTCATGACCAGGGGAACATTTTACAGGGGTCAGGTCAAAGGTCATGCAGAGGTCAAATTTAAGAAATGCATTTTCTGTACATCTGTAATGGGTACGGGACTCAAACTCTGTGACAACAAACTTAATGAATGACCAGGGGAATATTTTGGAACACTTTGCAGGGGTCAGGTCAAAGGTTATCTGGGGTCAAATCTTATAATTTCCTTTTCTGGACATCTGTAAGGGTAGGGCTCAAACTCAGTGACAACAAATCTCATGACCAGGGGAACATTTTGCAGGGGTCAGGTCAAAGATCAAATTTTAGAAATGCATTTTTTGGACATCTGTAAGGGGTACGAAGCTCAAACTCGGTGACAACAAACTTAATGACCAGGGGAATATGTTGGAACACTTTGCAGGAGTCAGGTCAAAGGTTATCTGGGGTCAAATCTTATACCGTAATGTCATTGTCTGTAACGGGTATGGGGGCTTAATTTCAGTGACAACAAACCTCGTGACCCGGGAAACATTAAGGTCAAAGGTCAGGTCAAACGGCCATTAAAGGGTTACATGCCTTGCGATTGTCTGCGCTCTGTGAGCGCAAATTATCTCTAGTTTTTTATATATTAGTAAATTGTGATATTACAATTCATATGTATATCAATATCATGAGAAATATTTAGACTAAAAAATAAAAATAAATATTTTGAGCTTAGAATTACAGCGTGATCAATCTGAGACTAATATGAGGAGCTTATTTCCAAATCGTGTTAAGGGGACTCGATCTTTTGTGCGTAATTATAGAGGGCCAGGAGATTCACTCTATCATTAAAAAAATCATTTGAAAAAGTCAAAGAGCCCTAGGAATAAAAACTGTGGTGTAATTCACGCCAGATACAAATTAATGTTTGTAATCGATCAAAAAACAAACGTTTTATATCAATTTTAAATTTAGCCTGAATCCGTAAATATGGTACCTCTCGCCCTTTTTTTTAGGGCAAGGCTATTTTTACCATTATGCAGCGAACTATTGTTGAAGCTATTTCACATACATGTACAAAACATTCTAGAGAAAGAAGGAGGACAAATAGTGTTGAAATATCTTTTGTTGATTTCGAATGATAATGTCATGAAGTCGTAAATTTTAAGGTCAAATTCCCAAAACCAAAACAAAACATTGCGACGCAGATAATTCCCGACTTACGCAATTTCATCATTACATCAGTGTCTTTATTATTTGTTTGAAACCTTTCACAAACGTTCGTGCTATTTATGCATAAAACGGCTAATCTATCTTTACAAAACGCGTCTTTTTTTAGTAAACAAAAGGCTAAAGATGGCATTATGAGATTTATTTTTTATCATTACACTCATCCGCTCAATTGCCACGGTGGCCGAGCGGTAAAGCGCTAGACGCGTAATCGAAGGAAGTTTAGAAACGCTGCTTCGAGTCCCAACGAAGCCTGTGGAAACTTTTTTTTCTTCAAAATTCATGATCGCATTCCGAAATGAGTCACTTGTCGGTAAATCATGTATCGTATCCTTAAGTCCACAAACTCATGTGCGATATTGCAATGCTATAGGTATTATAGTTTTAGTTGGATGAAATATTACAAAGCAAACGCATAGTAACAATACTGTTTCCCAAATGAGAACAATAGTCTGCATGTTGTTATGCAGCATTGTTATGGTAATTAATAGTACATGTACAACTCATTGTTGCTAATGTCAAACTTGTCAAAGTGAATGTGATTGTATCACACAAGTAAATGAGAGCATGATAGTGTCCGCTTCATTTACTTACGTCATCAGCCCGCTGCCTTGAAAATTAATTTCGCTTCGAACGGGGGAAGAACACGTACGAGCCCGAACTTTACCAACACAATTTTTCTTTTTTCAGGAGAAATACGCATAAAAAAATTGCAACGAGTGTCAACTTGTAATGTAATAATTATTCTCTTCGAATGGAGATAAACTTGTTTTTGCAATAGATATGCCCTTTAATACAATCGCCCGTTTTTGAATAATGACCATTATTTAAGGGGGTTAGTTACTTTGTTTGACATACTGCAGTTACTGTCCGTTTTCCTATACACAATACACAGTGCTCTCACCATTGACGCGCGACCTTTACAAATAGTGTATGTAAGAAGAATATTGCATTTGCCTAGTTAACATCACTGTGTGAAAAATAACCGGCCAATATTTAAACTATTCTCCAAACTTCTAGCAAATATATTTCTCTAACATGACCGAAAATTACAGCTAGGTTAGATGTTCAGAAATAGTCGCACTTTCGTAGAATATGAGTGAGGGCAAAGCATAGCTAGCTCATAGCTAGCCAACTCCCCGTGTTAATTGAATGGAGATTTGACCGAAAATATTGAGCTATATTGGTAACGGACCGCTCCGTTCTGAAGGATGCCACAAAAAAAACGGTACAAGCTACATTTAAACAATTCTCTGAAATTCTAGAAAATATAGTTTTGTAACATGTCCTAAATTTTAGCTAATTTAGGTGTTTGGAGAGGTCGCACTTTTGTGTTTTAGGAAGGAAATGTAAACGACAGATAACACCAAAAATATGAAGAAATTATTTCCAAACTGTGTTAAGTCAACAATCATTATGTTGCTCATTTTCAAGAATGCTGGTTAACAAAAAGCAGGCCATTGTCTCATTTCGTGAACAAAGGTCCACTACCATTGTTTCCTTGCGTTTCCTTTATAATTGGTTACCCAACTGAAGCTATAATACCAGCTTTATTGCGATATCGCACATGTAAAACAGACACATGTGCACAACCAGAGAAGATCCGATTTAATCAGTTGAGCTGTTTCAATGAGTGTTATCTTGGTTTAATAGCTTTTAATGGGGTTTAAGTCCTGCAAAGGTCGCGATGAATTCTACTGTAGACATGACTGCATCATGAGATGTTTATTCAACGGTCAAATCAGTTCAATCAGTCCTCTACTATTTTCATTTGCCATCTTATCATAATAGGAATCCCATTGGAATATTGAAATCACTGTGTCACGTCAGAGTAATTTTCGGGAACGGCCTAGTGGTTGTATAGTGTTTAAAAATCACTGCGAATTTAAGCGTATCGGTGATGAGTGATGCACCCACTTACCTTAAAGGTTTGCATTGACATATGCTGATGATATGAGTCAGACTGCATTCGATAAAACATCCGCTTAGTGTGTATTTGTTGTAGTATTGAAGAGTTTTACTTCGATTACATGTACCCCATGGAGGCTCCAAGTTGATGAACTAAAATAAAAACAAAATCACAGTAGTCATTTGGTACCCGTTTCGTGTCAAATGCAACTGACACGAATAATCACCATTCAAAGATTGGCAACTAAATCAGCTACGACCTTTTTAATATATAGAGTAAATAACCAGCTGGTCATAAAGAGCAACGGCTCATTGGAATGGATATTTACATTTATTTTCAATTTCAGAGGGGGTCAATATCAGACCCCCGTGTCATATCAATTTGTAAGCGCTGTTTTTTAAAAGTCATAGTTCATTAAATTTACAACCGTATGACAAAACAGGCGAAAATAGTAACTTTTTACACAAGATTTGCAATTTAAAGAGAATTGACCATTGCTCATTCTAGTGACGCTAGTATATGGACAATATAAGTTTTTTCATTTAATGACATAACATTTGAAAATATTGTAAGGAACACTTGAGGTTTTGGTAAAAAAATGTGCTTGGATAGGTAGTTTTCAACAGATATTCCACATCCGCCTTGTTATATAACATTGAATTTCGTTATCTGTTGACCTAATGACGAAAAGTGTTTTCGGGGGAAGTGTTAGCTTTCGTTTGATATAAAAAAAGAAGCTCCACAGCTCTTACATTGTTATGCAATGGATACATTCACTGCTTGTTGTTCTCTGCTTGGAAGCTCTTGGACGAAAATGTGTGCTCAGGTGTATCGAGGTGGAAACTGTGCGCATGATGGTTTATAAGAGAATCATTTTTGTATAGAAACCTTTCCATATGTTGAACAAAATATTTTCCCCTTTTTACTGACCAATGATAATATTTCCATGCTATTTTTCTTTTAATGCTCAAAATGTGTTAAATACCTGCCAAAGTCTACGATTCAGTAAACAAAAGCGACATCTGTAGCCCCCTGCATAATGCCCACCCCTATTTGGTCCGGTCTCAGAAGTCGCAGATATTTCACAAACTTTGACGGACCGGTATAATTATGAAGTACACAAAACATCGAGAAGTGTTTTGTTTTGTATCTGAAAGGGTAGATTTTGGAGTTATTAGAAACGGCAGAATTTGTTTTTAATGTTTATAGTTTCACTTTCAAAAAACATGGACAAAAACTGACAAAAAAGGTTAGAGGCATTATACAAAGTACACTAATAATATTAGTAATATCTCAACGAATAAATCAGTATGACTTATTGCATAGAGCCACTAACCAGCTAAATTTACAACGAGGAGAAGCAAAAAATATATTTGATTTGCATTTTGTCTTGACTTCACGAGGGCCTAGAATCAGCCACCCGTGCTTTTGAACACATTAAAGTAAAACATGTTTCCATTCGTAAATATCCAAGTATGTTGCTATTAAAGACTACTACGCATTACAAACTTAGCTTATTAATAACCATAAGCAATATAAGCAATCATAGCTGATTTAGTTGCTGAGATATAGGCATTTGTAAAGGGTACTTTGTCTGCCCCTAACTTGTACAGTACCATGAATACGTTAAAGTATGATTTTGTTACCCTATTTCTAATTCAATTTGAAGTCAAACTAAAGTTAGAAACGAAATTCTACTATTTTAAATAACTTTCAGATGAAAAAAATATAATTCTATATATTTTCTGTACCTCATGTAAGGGTTCGTTAAAGTTTGTGAAATTTATGTGACTTCTGTGGCCGGACCAAATGGAGTCGGCATTTTACATGTACAGATGTTTGTTTTTTTGACTGAATCGTAGACTCTGTGAAGTAGTTAACACTTTAGCATTAAAAGACCCTTAAATAGCATGAAAATATTAGCATTGGTCCGTGGAAAGGGGAAATATTTTGTTCGGGGGCTGACATTGATCCGCTCTGAAATTGAAACTAAATGTAAATATCCAATTTTTTTGTTTTTGCTGTAGCTCATTTGTGACTTGCTGGTTATTAATCCTTTGCAATAAGATAGCTGATTGACTTGCTGAGATATTGCCCTTTAAAAGGGTACTTTATAAAGTGGCCTGCTATTAACCAAATTCAACATGATCAAGGGCTTATGACTTCACCTGGGGGGGCACAAAAGAAACCCAAGACCAATGGTAGAACAACATCCAAGAGGCCGGGTGTACATCCATTCTGTTTTAAATTAGCATGGAATGACTCGTTTTTTGTTTTGTTTTGTTTTGGCCTCTGGATTTATTTTGATTATCATGGTTCAATGAACATGCAAGTAGCTTTAAAATTTTAGTACTTGTATACTATGGCCAACTTATTATTATTAAACATCTCAAAAAAAGTAACTAACCCCCCTTACATAATGGCCATTATTCAAAAACGAGTTATTGTATTACAAATCTGTAAAATGCGTTGGAAGCAGAATTTATTTCTGCGCATTTTGACACGATAGCCCAGAAAACAATAAAACACCGGTCAATTCAATGCAGTGAGGTCCAGATTTGAAAGTTGCACTTACTTACAAATTTTTACAATACAAAAACACTCGGATATCATTACACAGATTTCCATCCATTACACTGAATACAAAATCAATACAATTTACTGCAACTTTCAAATCTTGGGTCACATTGATTTAAATGTACGCTGTGACGTCAATATTTAGTAAATTGCTGCAAATGAGGTGTCAAAATGTGCGGAAATTAATTCTGCTTCCTACGCATTTTACAGATTTGTAATAGAATCACCCGTTTTTGAATAATGGTCATTATTTAAGGGGGGTTAGTTACTTTTTTTGAGATGTTTATTATTTTATTATATTTTTAACATCTAATAGTATTGAGTTGGGTCATATTGGGGCAACGGTAAGTCCATTTGGTGAATTACCTATTTTTTGTTGTGCGCATATGTTAACCGATATCTGTATATAAGTTGAAGGTAAAATGAAATAGTTCCATAACATTCTAAGACTGTAAACATAAGTGTTAGGCTTTTAGTGGATTTGGGGGATTTTGGCCGCCATCTTGGATTTAATGAAAAAATTGAGGTGCCCCTGGGTTTATTTTTACTTCCTTCATATAATGTAACATTCATGTCAAGTATGGTTTTGGTAGGAAAAAGCAGTAGGTTTTTCCTGGGATGGACCTGCCTCAATGCAGTGCACAATGGAAAGTAAATGTCATTTTAATGATATGTATTAAACAATGAAGCTAATCTTAGCCTAACATGCACAATTGCTATCTGTCGAGAGAAGTTAATGACATACATGTGGGTTTGTTGTGTTTTTGGAGGTTGTATGAAACACCACATTTTAAATCGATTTATCCGTGGTCAAAGTGGGTTTTGATCAACTTCATTGAAAGGAGAATAATAAACATATTCTTGTGACCTCTCTCTTCCTATCATTTCGTCTTCCTATCGGCTATTTCTCCAACTCACATGATGCTTATTATTTGAAACAATCAGACGGTATGCCTATAAAATGATACTTCATTTATACTTATTTTGCTTGCAGTAATTAACTTAATGAATGATTTGTTTTTCTTGCTTCAGTGATGACATGCAGTATTTAACTTAATGAATGCCTTCATATTGAGTTTTTAATCTTCCAAATGACAAAGATGGACCAGTATATATAATTAAATGTCAACCACCTGAACCAGTGGTATATATTTCTTTTGTATTTTTCTCAAAAAATAACTACACATTGGTAACAAAAGATATGTATATTATAGGGGCAAGGAATCCAATTACTTGTGACAAGTGGTTCATTAAATATGTTAAGAAACGAGGTACAATCTAGCAGTACCACTTTTATTATCATAAATAACATACCGCTTGTCTTGAGTCACTGAAATTCCAGTGTAGTAACTGAATTCTTTGCCCCTATAATATACATAACTTTTGTTTATACCAGTGTGTTATTTTTTTTGGGAGAAAAATGCAAAAATAGTCACAACTTTATCAAGGGGTGTAGTACCATAAACATGGCGCAGTACAGTCCATTCAATCAAATGTTATCATCAACCTATTTCATCTTAGTGCATTTGTTACGTGTGTGTGAGACGAACTGTCGCTGTAGATTGTAATCATGCTTTTTGTAATGTATTTGAGCAGTCCGCCATATTTACGGTATGATACGTCATATGCACAACCTCTATTTTGATGTGTAAGCATGCAAGAAAACATACTATCCACTAATGTAGCAAGACAAAATACTACACAACAATATTATGCTATAGATGAATTGACCTCAATGTTTATCAACAAAGGCAAGAAACTGGTATATCGGTATGCTTGAGTGAACCCCATGCAACCACTACACTATTCAATAGCCTTATTGTGATGTGGCGTGAGTTTTAAAAACACGAGCCCTGAACAAAATATGGTGCGCGCATACTGCCAAGCAAAAAACAATGGAAATTGTGATGATGCGTGCGCATACTGTAAGGCATTGACGTCAGAAGTCAACTCATCTGTACTCCGACCCATTGTTACAAGCCGACGTCAAACGTCGGCTTGTGCTGTCTCTTCTCAATTCTTACAAGCCGACGACAGAATGTCGGCTTGTTACACAGCCGTGACGTTAGCCGACCACTTCATTTGCTCTAGCACTTACATGCTTACACCGATTTTGACCTAACTTGGTCATAACCATCATTGACCATGCCCCTACATGTCATATGAAACTCGTGGGGTCAAAGGTCACGCAGGGGTCATAGGGGTCAAAAACGTGATTTCAACTCAAAATGCTTCTTCTCTCACAGATTACATAGGACGGTGACACCACTTACACACATGAATTGTTATTATCCCGTGTCTATGGGGTCCTCACAGATTTGGGGTCAAAGGTCATTAAAGGGTCACTTACATGCTTACACCGATTTTGACCTAACTTGGTCACAACCATCATTGACCATGCCCCTACATGTCATATGAAACTCGTGGGGTCAGAGGTCACGCAGGGGTCATAGGGGTCAAAAACGTGATTTCAACTCAAAATGCTTCTTCTCTCACAGATTACGTAGGACAATAACGCCACTTGCACACATGCATTGTTATTACACAGTGTCTATGGGGTCCTCACAGATTTGGGGTCAAAGGTCATTAAGGGGTCACTTCCGGTATAAAACGAAAAATTTTCAATTTTTTTTATTTGCTAAGAAAAACATAGGACAGTAACGGTATGTTCACACATAAATTGTAGTTACCCTGTGCATATGTGGTATTTTTCTTTTATTTAGGGTCAAAGGTCATTAAGCGGCCACTTCCGGTATAAAACGAAATACCTTAAAAATGCTTCTTCTCCCACAAATTACGTAGGACAGTGACACCACTTGCACACATGAATTGTTATTACCCAGTGTCTATGGGGTCCTCACAGATTTGGGGTCAAAGGTCATTAAGGGGTCACTTCCGGTATAAAACGAAAAAACTTCAAAATTTTTTATTTGCTAAGAAAAACATAGGACAGTAACGGTATGTTCACACATAAATTGTAGTTACCCTGTGCATATGTGGTATTTTTTTATTTAGGGTCAAAGGTCATTAAGCGGCCACTTCCGGTATAAAACGAAATACCTTAAAAATGCTTCTTGTCCCACAAATTACGTAGGACAGTGACACCACTTGCACACATGAATTGTTATTACCCAGTGTCTATGGGGTCCTCACAGATTTGGGGTCAAAGGTCATTAAGGGGTCACTTCCGGTATAAAACGAAAAACCTTCACAATTTTTTATTTGCTAAGAAAAACATAGCACAGTAACGGTATGTTCACACATGAATTGTGGTTACCCAATTCATATGTGGTATTTTTATTTGGGGTCAAAGGTCATTAAGGGGTCACTTCCGGTCTGAGACGAAAAACCTTCAAAATGCCCCTTCTGCCACAAATAACATAGCAAAGTTGTGCCACGTGCACCCATGTATTGACATTAGCCAATGTCTAGGGGCGTTTTCATATATTTTGGGGTTAAAGGTCATTAGAGGTCACAACACGGCTGTGTTCGTGGTCTTAGACCACAGCTAAGTCTAGTTCTGTCTTCTTCCAATTCTTACAAGCCGACGACGAACGTCGGCTTGTTCTGTCTTCTTCCAATTCTTTCTTTCTTCTTCTTTCTTCTTTCTTCTGGCAACCAATCAAAATGCTCTAGCTCCGCCAGGCATTGACAGATTTCAACCATATTTGACCCAAATGACCATTGGGTTAGGCAAAACCTTCCATTTGACTTTGACCTGGCTGTGACCTTTGACCTTGACCTTGTGGTCAAAAATGTTGATTTCACAAAAAATGCTACTCCTTCCACAAATTACATGCAATGATCACGTGACTCATGCATATAAATTAACGTTAACCAGTGCTCAAAACTTGTAAACAGATTTGAGGTCAAAGGTCATTAAGGGGTCATTTCCGGTAAAAGTCTGAAAAATTTGTAAAAAATATTCAAAAAATCACTGTCTTTACAAATTACATAGCAGAGAGTCGCCATTAGCACACATGCATCGCTAAAAGCCAGGGTCTTTAGGATGCCTACAGTTTTGGGGTCAAAGGTCATTAAGGGGTTACTTCCGGTCAAAAACCAAAATTATCAAAAATGTTCAAAAAATTTTTATCTCAAAAGATAAACAGACCAGAATAATATAACCATCATACATGAATTAGTGTTCCCTGATGTATGCATGGTATTTTTATTTTGGGGGTCAAAGGTCATTAAGGGGTCACTTCCTGTTTTTAGCTGAATAACTTCAAGAATTTTTATCTCAAGAACTAAACATGTCAGAATTTTAAATTAAAATTTGAACAATGCATTTTGTCGGTGTACATAAGGTTTTTTCTTCATTGAGGTCAAAGGTCATTAAAGGGGTCAAAAGGTCAATTAAAAATTTAAAAAAATCAAAATCCATGTATAAGTTCCGATTAAGCTGAAATTCACCAGGAATATTTCTTACGACATTCTAAACATGTTAAAAATATTTATGACCCCAAAGGTCAAAGTTTAGGGGTCAAAGGTCAAATTTCCAAATTGCTCAAAGTTGACCCATTAACAGGTCGGCTTGTGTGTCATGTCTCGCATGACAATTTCTATATAGCTCTTGTTACCTAGCCGGGACACCGGCTAGGTCTTGTGATGCTATCGGATCTTTCTTCTTCTTTCTTCTTCTGGCAACATATTTCAAAATGCTTCTTCTCTTACATGTTACATCCTACAATGACGTCACTTGCACATATGCATCGGCTATATCCAGTGTCTATTGGGTGTTCACAGATTTGGGGTCAAAGGTCATTAAGGGGTCATTTCCGGTATAAAACCAAATATCTTCAAAATGCTTCTTCTTCCACAAATTGCATGTGATGGTGACATGCTTAGGACATGTGACTTGACTTTGGTCGGTGTCTATAGGGTGTTCACAGATAAGGGGTCAAAGGTCATTAAAGGGGCATTTCCGGTCTGAAAGCTAAAATATTCAAAAAATCACTGTTTTTACAAAATACATAGCAGAGTGTTGTCATTAGCACACATGCATTACTACTAACCAGGGTCTTTGGGGTGTCTACAGTTTTGGGGTCAAAGGTCATTAAAGGGTCACTTCCGGTCAAAAACCAAAAATCGTCAAATATGTTCATTTTTTAAATCTCAAAACGTAACCAGACCAGAGTGACATAAACTTCATATATGCATTAGTGTTACTCGATGTATGCACGGTATTTTTATTATTTTGGTCAAAGGTCATTTAGACGTCATTTCCGGTTTGAAGCTAAATAACTTCAAGAATTTTTATCTCCATAACTAAGCATTGTAGATTTTTTTATTTAAACTGTAACAATGCATTTTCTCGGTGTATATGAGGTTTTTTTTATATTGGGGTCAAAGGTCATTAAGGAGGTCAAAACGTCAAATTTGCAAAAAAATGTTTAAAATTACGGAAAAGTAGCTGTATCTCAGCCTATGGAAGACGGATAAAGCCCCTACATGCTACAGTGATGCACCATTAATGGTGTAAGATGTCCATAATAGCCGGTCAAAGGTCAAACTTTAAGACTGGCATTTCCGGCCCCGGCTAGGTCCAGATCTGTAGCCAGATCTAGTTTCTTTCTTTCTTCTTCTTCTTTCTTTCTTTCTTCTGGCAACCAATCAACTGCATCTAGCTCCGCAAGAGATTGACAGATTTCAACCAAACTTCACCCAAAAGACAACTGGGCTAGGCCAAACCTTCCATTTGACTTTGACCTTGCTGTGACCTTTGACCTAGCTTTAATGGTCAAAAATGTGATTTCACAAAATATGCTACTCCTTCCACAAATTACATGCAATGATCATGTGACTCATGCATATGAATCAACATGTGGCAGTGCTTAAAACTTGCTAAATAGAATTGAGGTCAAAGGTCATTAAGGGGGTCATTTCCGGTCTGAAAGCTAAAAATATTCAAAAAATCACTGTCTTTACAAATTATATAGCAGAGAGTCGCCTTTAGCACACATGCATCGCTACTAGCCAGGGTCTTTAGGATGCCTACAGTTTTGGGGTCAAAGGTCATTATAGGGTTACTTCCGGTCAAAACCGAAATATTCAAAAAAATTTATCTCAAAATGTAAACAGACCAGAGTAATATAACCATCATACATGAATCAGTGTTACCAGATGTATGCATGGCATTTTTATTTTGGGGTCAAAGGTCATTAAGGGGTCACTTTCTGTTTTTAGCTAAATAACTACAAGAATTTTTATCTCAACAACTAAACATAGTAGAATTTTTTAATTAAAATTGGAACAATGCATTTTGTTGGTGTACGTAAGGTTTTTCTTTCATTAAGTTCAAAGGTCATTAAGGGGTCAAAAGGTCAATCAAAATTTAAAAAATCAAAATCCATGTATAAGTTCCGATTAAGCTGAAATTCACCAGGAATCTTTCTTATGACATCCTAAGCACAATGTAAGAGCATTTGACCCCATCCGTGACCCAAGGGTCAAGTTATAGGGGTCAAAGGTCAAATTTCGAAATTGGTCCAATCGAGCTCAAATTCAACAGGAATTATTCTTACGACATTCTAAACATGTTAAAAATATCATAATATTTATGACCCCAAAGGTCAAAGTTTAGGGGTCAAAGGTCAACTGCGGCGGCTTGTACTCAGAGTCTGTTGACTCTAGTTCTTACAAGCCGACGACGGATGTCGGCAGTAGCGTAGCCAGCGGGGGGCAGGTGGGGCAGAGTGCCCCCCCTGACAAAAAATGAATGAAAAAGTGCCCCTCTGACAAAAAAAAAATGAGAGAGAAAATCAGGAGGGCAAAGGAAAAGAAAAGGGCAAGGAGCCCTTTTCTAGCAAAATTCAGGGCCAAAATAGTGTAAAATACAAAAAATGTCCGCGCTACGCGCGCAAATTGTAACAATAAAGCCCTTTTTTAGCCGGATAATGGGCGAAAATAGTGTAAAATACCATTTTTTTCGCGCTACGCGCGCACATCATCCCAATAAGGCCCTTTTCGGGAAGCTCGAAGACATACAGTCCCAAAATTTTATTTTGCCCCCCTGACCAAGAAAGCTGGCTACGCCCCTGGATGTCGGCTTGTTCTGTCTCTTCTCAATTCTTCTTTCTTCTGGCAACCTCGTGACATTTTGCGTGAATTGCCACGTTTCGCCCTAGCTCTCTTATGCTTCGACAGATTTCAACCATACTTGAGCCAAATGACCACTGGACTAGGCCAAACCTTCCATTTGACTTTGACCTTGCTGTGACCTTTGACCTAGCTATAATGGTCAAAAGTGTGATTTCACAAAAAATGCTACTCCTTCCACAAATTTCATGCAATGATCATGTGACTCATGCATATGAATCAACATGTGGCAGTGCTTAAAACTTCCTAAAAAGAATTGAGGTCAAAGGTCATTAAGGGGTCATTTCCGGTCTGAAAGCTAAAAATATTCAAAAAATCACTGTCTTTACAAAATATATAGCAGAGAGTCGCCATTAGCACACATGCATTGCTACTAGCCAGGGTCTTTAGGATGCCTACAGGTTTGGGGTCAAAGGTCATTAAGGGGTTACTTCCGGTCAAAAACCAAAAATGTTCAAAAAAATTTTATCTCAAAATGTAAACAGACCAGAATAATATAACCAACATACATGAATTAGTGTTCCCTGATGTATGCATGGTATTTTTTATTTTTGGGGGTCAAAGGTCATTAAGGGGTCACTTCCTGTTTTTAGCTGAATAACTTCAAGAATTTTTATCTCAAGAACTGAACATGTTAGAATTTTTTAATTAAAATTGGAACAATGCATTTTGTCGGTGTACATAAGGTTTTTTTACATTGAGGTCAAAGGTCATTAAAGGGGTCAAAAGGTCAATCAAAAATTGTCAAAAAATCAAAATCCATGTATAAGTTCCGATTAAGCTGAAATTCACCAGGAATATTTCTTATGACATCCTAAGCACAGTGCAAGAGCAGTTGACCCCATCCGTAACCCAGGGGTCAAGTTATAGGGTCAAATTGCGGCTTGTATTCAGCGTCTGTTGACTCTAGTTACAAGCCGACGACGGATGTCAGCTTGTTCTGTCTCTTCTCAATTCTTCTTCTTTCTTCTTTCTTTCTTCTTCTGGCAACCAATCAACTGCATCTAGCTTCGCAAAGGATTGACAGATTTCAACCAAAGTTGACCCAAATGACCACTGGGCTAGGCCAAACCTTCCATTTGACTTTGACCTCGCTGTGACCTTTGACCTAGCTATAATGGTCAAAAATGTGATTTCACAAAAAAATGCTACTCCTTCCACAAATTTCATGCAATGATCATGTGACTCATGCATATGAATCAACATGTGGCAGTGCTTAAAACTTCCTAAAAAGAATTGAGGTCAAAGGTCATTAAGGGGGTCATTTCCGGTCTGAAAGCTAAAAATATTCAAAAAATCACTGTCTTTACAAAATATATAGCAGAGAGTCGCCATTAGCACACATGCATTGCTACTAGCCAGGGTCTTTAGGATGCCTACAGGTTTGGGGTCAAAGGTCATTAAGGGGTTACTTCCGGTCAAAAACCAAAAATGTTCAAAAATTTTTTATCTCAAAATGTAAACAGACCAGAATAATATAACCAACATACATGAATTAGTGTTCCCTGATGTATGCATGGTATTTTTATTTTGTGGGTCAAAGGTCATTAAGGGGTCACTTCCTGTTTTTAGCTGAATAATTTCAAGAATTTTTATCTCAAGAACTGAACATGTTAGAATTTTTAATTAAAATTGGAACAATGCATTTTGTCGGTGTACATAAGGTTTTTTTACATTTGGTCAAAGGTCATTAAAGGGGCTAAAAGGTCAATCAAAAATTTTCAAAAATCAAAATCCATGTATAAGTTCCGATTAAGCTGAAATTCACCAGGAATATTTCTTATGACATCCTAAGCACAGTGCAAGAGCAGTTGACCCCATCCGTAACCCAGGGGTCAAGTTATAGGGTCAAATTGCGGCTTGTATTCAGCGTCTGTTGACTTCTAGTTACAAGCCGACGTCAAACGTCGGCTTGTGCTGTCTCTTCTCAATTCTTTCTTCTTCTTTCTTCTTTCTTTCTTCTGGCAACCGCAATCAACTGCATGTAGCTCCGCAAGGGATTGACAGATTTCAACCAAAGTTGACCCAAATGACCATTGGGCTAGGCCAAACCTTCCATTTGACTTTGACCTCGCTGTGACCTTTGACCTAGCTATAATGGTCAAAAATGTGATTTCACAAAAAATGCTACTCCTTCCACAAATTACATGCAATGATCATGTGACTCATGCATATGAATCAACATGTGGCAGTGCTTAAAACTTCCTAAAAATAATTGAGGTCAAAGGTCATTAAGGGGGTCATTTCCGGTCTGAAAGCTAAAAATATTCAAAAAATCACTGTCTTTACAAATTACATAGCAGAGAATCGCCATTAGCACACATGCATTGCTACTAGCTATGGTCTTTAGGATACCTACAGTGTTGGGGTCAAAGGTCATTAAGGGGTTACTTCCGGTAAAAAACCAAAAATGTTCAAAAAATTTTTATCTCAAAATGTAAACAGACCAGAATAATATAACCATCATACATGAATCAGTGTTTCCTGATGTATGCATGGTATTTTTATTTTGGGGGTCAAAGGTCATTAAGGGGTCACTTCCTGTTTTTAGCTGAATAACTTCAAGAATTTTTATCTCAAAAACTGAACATGTTAGAATTTTTTTAATAAAATTGAAACAATGCATTTTGTCTGTGTACATAAGGTTTTTTTTTTATTGAGGTCAAATGTCATTAAGGGGGGCAAAAGGTCAATCAAAAATTTAAAAAATCAAAATCCATGTATAAGTTCCGATTAAGCTGAAATTGAACAGGAATATTTCTTATGACATCCTAAGCACAATGCAAGAGCAGTTGACCCCATCCGTAACCCAGGGGTCAAGTTATAGGGTCAAATTGCGGCTTGTATTCAGCGTCTGTTGACTCTAGTTTCTTACACAGCCGTGACGTTAGTCACGGCTGTGTCTTTTTTCTTACAGGTTCTTTCTTTCTTTCTTTCTTTCTGCCGACCACTACATTTGCTCTAGCACTTACATGCTTACACCGATTTTGACCTTACTTGGTCACAACCATCATTGACCATGCCCCTACATGTCATATGAAACTCGTGGGGTCAAAGGTCACGCAGAGGTCATAGGGGTCAAAAACGTGATTTCAACTAAAAATGCTTCTTCTCTCACAGATTACGTAGGACAGTGACACCACTTGTACACATGCATTGTTATTATCCAGTGTCTATAGGGTCCTCACAGATTTGGGGTCAAAGGTCATTAAGGGGTCACTTCCGGTATAAAACGAAAAACTTTCAAATTTTTTTTTTGCTAAGACAAACATAGGACAGTAACGGCATGTTCACACATAAATTGTAGTTATCCTGTGTATATGTGGTATTTTTATATTTAGGGTCAAAGGTCATTAAGGGGCCACTTCCGGTATAATACGAAATACGTTTAAAATGCTTCTTCTCCCACAAATTACGTAGGACAGTGACACCACTTGCACACATGCATTGTTATTACCCAGTGTCTATGGGGTCCTCACAGATTTGGGATCAAAGGTCATTAAGGGGTCACTTCCGGTATAAAACGAAAAACCTTCAATTTTTTTTATTTGCTAAGAAAAACAGGACAGTAACGAGTATGTTCACACATGAATTGTGGGTACCCAATTCATATGTGGTATTTTTTTATTTGGGGTCAAATGTCATTAAGGGGTCACTTCCGGTATAAAACGACGAAAACCGTCAAAATTTTTTATTTGCTAAGAAAAACATAGGACAGTAACGAGTATGTTCACACATGAATTGTGGGTACCCAATTCATATGTGGTATTTTTTATTTAGGGTCAAATGTCATTAAGGGGTCACTTCCGGTCTGAGACGAAAAACCTTCAAAATGCCCCTTCTGCCACAAGTAACATAGCAAAGTGGTGCCACATGCACCCATGCATTGACATTAGCCAATGTCTATGGCCGTTTTCATATATTTTGGGGTCAAAGGTCACTAGGGGTAACAACACGGCTGTGTTCGTGGGTTAGACCACAGCTTAGTCTAGTTCTTCTTCTTTCTTCTGGCAACTCGTGACATTTTGCGTGACTTGCCACGTTTCGCCCTAGCTCTCTTATGCTTCGACAGATTTCAACCATACTTGAGCCAAATGACCACTGGACTAGGCCAAACCTTACATTTGACTTTGACCTGACTGTGACCTTTGACCTTGACCTTATGGTCAAAAATGTTGATTTCACAAAAAATGCTACTCCTTCCACAAATTACATGCAATGATCATGTGACTCATGCATATGAATCAACATGTGGCAGTGCTTAAAACTTCCTAAAAAGAATTGAGGTCAAAGGTCATTAAGGGGTCATTTCCGGTCAAAATCTGAAAAATTTGTAAAAAATATTCAAAAAATCACTGTCTGTACAAATTACATAGCAGAGAGTCGCCATTAACACACATGCATTGCTATTAGCCAGGGTCTTTAGGATGTCTACAGTTTCGGGGTCAAAGGTCATTAAGGGGTTACTTCCGGTCAAAAACCAAAATTATCAAAAATTTTCAAAACATTTTTATTTCAAAATGTAAACAGACCAGAATAATATAACCAACATACATGAATTAGTGTTCCCTGATGTATGCATGGTATTTTTATTTTGGGGGTCAAAGGTCATTAAGGGGTCACTTCCTGTTTTTAGCTGAATAACTTCAAGAATTTTTATCTCAAGAACTGAACATGTTAGAATTTTTTAATTAAAATTGGAACAATGCATTTTGTCGGTGTACATAAGTTTTTTTTTTTTTTTTTTTCAAAGGTCATTAAGGGGGTCAAAAGGTCAATCAAAAATTTAAAAAAATCAAAATCCATGTTTAAGTTCCGATTAAGCTGAAATTCACCAGGAATATTTCTTATGACATCCTAAGCACAATGTAAGAGCAGTTGACCCCATCCGTAACCCAGGGGTCAAGTTATAGGGTCAAATTGCGGCTTGTATTCAGCGTCTGTTGACTCTAGTTTCTTCTTTCTTCTGGCAACCGCAATCAACTGCATGTAGCTCCGCAAGAGATTGACAGATTTCAACCAAAGTTGACCCAAATGACCACTGGGCTAGGCCAAACCTTCCATTTGACTTTGACCTCGCTGTGACCTTTGACCTAGCTATAATTGTCAAAAATGTGATTTCAAAAAAAATGCTACTCCTTCCACAAATTTCATGCAATGATCATGTGACTCATGCATATGAATCAACATGTGGCAGTGCTTAAAACTTCCTAAAAAGAATTGAGGTCAAAGGTCATTAAGGGGTCATTTCCGGTCTGAAAGCTAAAAATATTCAAAAAATCACTGTCTTTACAAAATATATAGCAGAGAGTCGCCATTAGCACACATGCATTGCTACTAGCCAGGGTCTTTAGGATGCCTACAGGTTTGGGGTCAAATGTCATTAAGGGTTACTTCCGGTCAAAAACCAAAAATGTTCAAAAAATTTTATCTCAAAATGTAAACAGACCAGAATAATATAACCAACATACATGAATTAGTGTTCCCTGATGTATGCATGGTATTTTTATTTTGGGGGTCAAAGGTCATTAAGGGGTCACTTCCTGTTTTTAGCTGAATAACTTCAAGAATTTTTATCTCAAGAACTGAACATGTTAGAATTTTTTATTTAAAATTGAAACAATACATTTTGTCGGTGTACGTAAGGTTTTTTTTTCATTGAGGTCAAAGGTCATTAAAGGGGTCAAAAGGTCAATCAAAAATTGTCAAAAAATCAAAATCCATGTATAAGTTCCAATTAAGCTGAAATTCACCAGGAATATTTCTTATGACATCCTAAGCACAATGCAAGAGCAGTTGACCCCACCCGTAACCCAGGGGTCAAGTTATAGGGGTCAAATTGCGGCTTGTATTCAGCGTCTGTTGACTCTAGTTCGTGTCTACATCTACCGTCTACATTATACAGCCTGTCTCAAAAAAAAGTTGTGCAAGTGAATGGCGCCCTCTTGGTAACTAGAAAATACCGTTGTGACATAATGCTTACATCCACGTCAAGGGAGTAGTCTTAGGTCTCCAATGCCGTTTGTTCTGTTCAATTTGCTTGTTTTAATCTCGAGATATGCTTACTTAACAACGAAAGGGTAAAATCACAATTGTGCCACTTTTACTAGGAAAGGGGGTTGTACATGTAAATCAATGATAGCAAAAGAATGCATCAATTACACAACAATATAAAATTGTTTTTACTGTTTTTACTGTTTTATCATGATACAGATATAATAATTCTCTTTTCTACTTACGACAAGTTAACAGATAAATAAATATTTCACATTCTGCTGTAAAATTAAATACATGTGCATGATTTTATCATGGTAAATACTGTTTTCTTTGTCACTCAAGACATGTTAAAAGACAAACAAATATTGCACACTTATAGGTTAATCAAGTTAGACAAGTTCATGAAATTTGAAAAATTAATGAAATTAGACAAAATAATGCACGCGCGCTGATGTTGAAGCGTCTAATGCACGAGCCCCGAAGGGGGAATGCATAGACGCATCAACATCAGCTATCATTGATTTACATGTCACAACCGTATTTTCTAATTGCCAAAGAGGGCGCTTTTCACTTGCACAATTTTTTTTGAGACAGGCTGTAGACTAATACAGGCTATTTTCCAACAAAATTCCCGTGCATTACATGCTGTGAATTCTCGCATATTCACGAGGGCCAATCGTTCGATCGTGCGTGTCTAACAATCACGCCAACGTTGCATGCCTTCGCGCGTATACGCGATAGAGCGTTGCGTTTCCTCTCGTTAAAGACCGTAAAAATACGCGGTGCGATCGGCCCTTATCGGGTGATGCTGAGACTTTGACTGTTTGGTGTTCGTCTGTAATCTTGGTAGTCCATGGTCTACATACCGTTTTTTTTCGTATACCGATGAATCCATAAAATCCTGGCGGTACAGCTGAACCAAGTGAGTCCATAAGGGGTGGATCTGCCTGATCATGAACAAGAACCTTGAGACCTGCCTGAATGTTACCAGCAAAAGATTCAGAATATTCGAGCTGCAAGGACAAAACGATTTATAGAAAAAATTATCTTGGCGAAAGAATCTGTTTTAATTGTATACATCCCTGGAATACCATTGATTATGATAACTATAATTAACTGAGTACCAGGCCTTGCCGTTTGGGCACCGCTCTCCCAAACTCGATTTCTAGTGAGTGATTTTCCACTCGCCATAGACACTAAATATCATTCGCTGCGAATCTCCTAAAATCTGCCTTCGAATCAGCCAATTCAGCTTTAAATCGATTCTGTGCCCCCTACAAGCGAAGAAAGTCAAAAATTTCAACATCAATACATAACTACCGTTTTAAGGTTATTAATTATTTTAAACTGTTGTGATTTGGTAGTTCATAGCATCTTACGAATGGAAGTGAGCTTTGGCAAAAACTGCATTGCTCAATTCATAGCGAGCGTGTAGAAGAATTAAAATATCACAGATATACTTTTATAGGTGCTGCAGTTCTTGAGTTACGTTGTAAAGAGGGCTGAAAGAACAACACTTTTGTAAAACGTACATAACTAATTAACAACAATAAATTAAGCAAGTAAATGATTTGTAGAATGAACTTTTGCAAAACATCAAGGTGTTAATTTTCAAAAATATATTGATCTAGATAATGAAAATCGATTTTTAGGTTACTTCGACCAACAATACCTCGTCTACCCTTAAGACCGAAGCTTTACTTGATTATACGCAAATACTGGTATTTGTGAAAATCGACTGCTCGCTTAGCATCATGCCAGCGAGGGATTAGACGATTGCAAGGCCTGGAGTACAGTGCATTATTAGTCAAGATAATCGCACTTGCCATGGAGTTATTGCATTTGATCTCGAAACCTAAATGCAATAACTCCACGGTAAGTGTGATTTATGACGAATGAGATTCATATGCATCAGACAGGCACGTGGCCAGCATTTCCTTTTCTGTTTCCTTCCCTTCCACCCTCCCTTTCCCTCTTCTTTTCCCTCTCCTTCCTTTTCCCCTTCTCTGTCTCCTTCTCCTCCCCCTTTCACTTCTCTTTCTCCCTCTCCTTCCCCTTAATGTTTCTCTCTTTTCTCCCCTTCTTCTGGTTCCCATTTCCCCCTTCTCCGTCCCCATTTTAGTTATCGGGGGAGTATTCACCTCACCCATCCACACCCCCGCTGGCTACGCTACTGGCATAAGATTTGATACAACAATATGCAGTGAATAGAGACTAACTGCTGCATTTATTATTTTAGTTTTAACTTTTAGGGAGCAAAAAAACCCAACAACACAAAAACATCAATTATGATTGATTATCAAACCAAACCATAAATCAATGATAAAATCGAACATTCTCTTTAAAGATAATATTTTGATAAAGTAGATATTGAAACACTTCTGTGACACGTTCTACAGACCGAAAAACATTCGGGTACCGGTTATTGTTACCCCTGTATATCCTAAACAAAGACAGGTAATCATAATTTGAACCAACAGCCAAAAGTTGCATCTTTTATATCGGACTTAGGAAGGAAGATGCAAATTCATAAGCCGCAGTTTCCTCCATTGGATGCCCTATTGATTTGTACACAAAACGTTCTCGAACTATATAGAACTATCGCCGTGCTTTCCATAGATTAGAACGTAAAGTGCACCTTTTGATTTTGTTACTTCCTTGGGATTTAGATTACCGTTTCTATAATTCTCAACCAGTTTCAAGAAATGAGGTCTTAAATCATCATCATCAACCGTATTCAGAGCACTTCAGGGCGAATGCCTTCCCCAAGTTATCAGCAAATATTCCTTTGCCAAAGATTCCAAGTCGATTGCTTTTGCCATCTATATACCTGGTAGTACATAGAGTACTCGATTTCAAAATGGTATCAAGTAAAGCGGTCTCACCTGTTGAATATCAATAACCACATTCAATCCATTTTTAGAGCCAGGTTGGTCTTCTGTTAAGATGGGTAATTCATTGCCATGGTTGTCCTTCCCACTATTGAAAGTCCAACAGTTCCCATATGACGTAAATACATGAGTGAAATTCTGCCATGAGAAATGTAAAGAGGATTATACAAAGAGTTGTATATCACCCGCGTAAAAGTACTTTCAACAGGTACCCAAAGCAAGTGTTTTTCATCAGTGTGAAATGGACAAGCCATTGTTAAAAGGCAGGTTGGTCTACTGTTAAAATAGGCAATTCATTGCCATTGTTGTTAAATGACGAAGGAGCACAATGTAACCGAGACTAGCGATATTATATGCACGTATGAACCCCGTATAAACGCACGGTCCGTGCAGGAATATCATAATCTGTTACTGTACGTAAATAGCGTATGGGATGGTCATAACACATCAAACATACCGACCTCAGTCACGATCGACGGAGTGGCACGCATATTGGTGACTTATGCGTTGGAACTAAATAGTTATTTTCTTTATTTTGCCTCCTTTGCTCGACTCAAAATTAAGAGGGGCATATCTGACAGTGAAACCTACAAAAAATACAAACCTATTGTGGAAATAATACAATATTGCTTTAATTCTCACCTCTGCAAAACATTCTTTGCCACGCCAATTACAAAGTAATAAAGTATCGTCATCCAACAAAAACCCAGCGCGGTTAGTAAATTCTGTGAAATTAAATGTAATGTTGTAGTCGGGGTAATCATACGAAGACTCTATGTCTGGGTCATAATTTTTCACTGCAAATTGGGTATAGCGAATAAATGGTATATCTTCTCGTCGTATCTGTGATGTTCGGTACCTAGGGACAAAATTAAATTGATTAGCATGACTTTTTGCAATAAAATTAATGGTTTTAATAATAATTATTACAATAATAACAATTAAATAACAAAACAGGAACAACATCAGCAGCAGCAGCAGCAGCAACAACAACAACAACAACAACAACAACAACAACAACAACAACAACAACAATAATAATAATAATAATAATAACAATAACAATAACAATAATAATAATAATAATAATAATAATAATAATAATAATAATAATAATAATAATAATAATAATAATAATAATATTATTAATAACCACAATAATGTCTTACTTTATCTGCAGATCATTAATGCTTAGGTCATTTCTTTGGTGTTTAATTTCTATTAGGTGCCCTTATTAACATACTAAAAGTCTACCAAAATCAACCTCTGCGAAATATGGATATATCGAATTTTTTCAAAATGGCCTCCAAAATGATTAAAATGATGGACAAACTATAGAAAACATATTCACTCTGTCACTTATTAGTATAGTAACACGATCCGTATGTCTCAAGCCATGCTTAGAGGGTTTGAAATAAGATTCATCACTTTTTCTCACTTGTAAGTTTTCAAAATGGCCGCCAAAATAGCTAGAACGGTCATTATTCCATCACTAAATATGGAATTAAATAATTAGCACTTGTAAATACAAAATGATAGTTTGGGACCACAAGAACCCCCCCCCCTGTACCACAGAAAAAGGTTTTGACACCCCCAGAGGAACGGGAATGCCCAGTATCACCAAACCCTAACGACATATCCCCCCCCACCAACGCACGATTTTTGTGACCCTCTAGGTATGAACGTATGACAATCTTGAGGGGTGGAAATCACAACTGTCTATTTTATGACATTTTGGCTGCCATTTTGAAAAAGTCACTTGAGTATAATTTACCTGTTAAAATTGCATATAGTAACTGCCGGAAATTCGATTTCATTCGGGTATATGCTACTGACTATTGTGTTGATATCATATAAAGCCTCGAATCTTAGGCAGATTTGCCAAATACATACACCCATGCAAGTAGCAACGGCTAAAATCCACGCAATTCGCAGCCACGTTGGTTTACTTTTATCTGCTATATTGGAGATGCCATGAAAAGTGGTTGATTGAGCACATTTTTGCTCCAAAGATTCCTTTTCAACGTCACTATCTTCCATGATGCGATTTCGTCTCAGTTATTCCAGAGTACATTTTTAAACCATGTTAAAACTATGCAAATATCAACGTATTGTGCTATTTTAAAAACATCACAAAGCACGTGATGGCGAGTTGCTAATACTTGCGCCCAATTAATTATTCATTTTAAACTCACTTTGCTCTGACCTGAGTTCAACGTGAAATTTCGCGACGTAATGCCTTAAAGCGTAAGATGTATTGGCGAATCGCAAGCTTTTATATCCGCAAGACAAACTGTGAGATATTATCAAATATGATAGCTATATACATTGAGGCATACATTAATCCACGCAGTAATAAAATTTGACTTTGGTATCCAGCTACCTTCGACTATATTTATAAATACGTACTTATAAATACGCACGAGACCCATGGGCACGACATACCAAGTCCAAAAAGTGTGACCAAAATCTTCATGCCACTGAAAAGGAGAGTAACTCTTTAGATATATACCTTAAACTTTAAGTATTAATTAAACAGCAAGGGGGGAGATTCAGTATTTGTAATATGTTATCAAAAACAGCATTTTGAAAGCATTTGCCGATGGAATAAATATATATCGACGGAATCATTTACAGTACAATCACGAAGTTGAACAAAATATACAATTTTGCGGCACAGCAGTCTCGATTTATTTACCGATCTTTGCAATCAAATGTACAGGAAGACCACCCGCTATGTAGAGGGTCACTTCGAGACTTACGGCAGCGCGGAGGTGGTCATGTGCGTATTTATAAATACGTATTTATAATTTTAGTCGAAGCATAACTTTCCGGACTTTGAAACGGAGGTAATTCAATTAGAACGTTGAAAGCTTGATATGAAACTATGCATAGACTGTCCTACGGCTTCGATTCCGTTTCTGTGCGCGAGCTTTATTCCGTAAACAATAAGTATAATAAATAGACGGCTTTCTAGCAGAACCACTTGTAGCATAGTGTGTAGTGCCTCGACTATGGATCGATAGGTTGCTGGTTCGAACCCTGGCCGATACTGGCCGTCGTTTTATCTTTTCAGTTTCTGTTTCCGTATCCGTATCCGTTTTGGTAAGTCATTGTTATTTTGAAGTGGTAGCCTCCCAGCTGTGACCAATTTTTTATTCTAGCCTTTTGTTAGTTACAAATAATTTAAGCAAGTTAATTTCAGTTTTCGTTTTGGTAAGTTATGTTAATTTCTGACATGAAAAACCTTGTGATGAGAGGGTTGGTGCTAATCTAGACAAAAGAAGAGTCTAAATTTTACGGTCCTAAATTCGCGGTAAATTGTACGGCTTCAATTGACTTGCATTGAAATAATACCAACAATGTTGCCAAGTTATAAGCAAAAGTCTTTCATATTGGCGATGAAACGAGCGTCTGAAATAGCCAAATATCTCCCAATGAGGCGCGTACAAGTGGCGATTTGGTAATCATGTTTTATATTGAAATGCAATACAAAAGAATTGCATTGGAGCAAAGATAATTTATTCTATTCATTCGTAACAATGGCAAGCTAATCTGATAATTGGTTTGGCATATGCAAGACTCGGGGTTATTTTAAATGTTTATTTTTGCAGAGCTTATTTTCAGTCATGGATCATACTGATAAATTTCGCAAGGGAGGGGAGGGAGGGAGGGGGATACTTGAGACTGAACAAGTGAGAGTGGGAGGGATGAGGAAGAATGAGAGGAGAGGGAGAGACGGAAAGACTAGAAAGAGAAGAACTCGAGAGGAGAGAGTAGGGACCGGGGAGGGAGTGGGGCGACTGATCAGGGGGGGCAAAATAGGGAGATAGACATTGATACGAGGGAAGGGCGACACTGTGGGCCTTCACAGGTGCATTGGGGTGCGACAGGCTCATAAGCGGACCTTTTGTGATTTAAGATTTCACACCACCAAATAGAATTATATGGTTGTGCGCCCTTAATTTCACTTCTCAGAAAAACCCATGCATTCTCAATTTAAGCATTAAAATGAGCAGAAATTTGCATAATTTTAGCCAAATTTGGATTGGTCATGATTAGTAATATTAATTCCTGCAAGTGTACCACAGATGGGAGAGATCGAATAACTTTTAATGATTTTAAGCAGCCTTTTCTTTACAGAAACACTGGCATGGTTTTGCCTGTAAAATAGGCAATTCCCCGACATCGTAGACTTCGAGGGCCAGTCGTAAAAAATAATGACGGTCAACCTATATTTTTCCCAGCCAGAGGGATCAGGCAGGGCTGATTTCAACCATCATAGCTGTCGCTTAAATCTGAGTCGCTCCTGTGAAGAAAAAATGACGTTTTCTTAAGGCAAATTTAGCACATATCTCTATGGGACTCTGATTTGGTGATGTGAGATCTTAAGGGCTTATTTCCAACGTTTTTACAGAAAAAAGTGGACTTTTTCATTCGGATTGGCGTTTTGTCATGTTAATGTGGATCAATTTAACAATGTCATGGCAAAGACGAGAGGGCGCTAGACCATTAAAAACACCGGTGTTAACACAGGTGTTCCATGATCTTGTCTCTCCCGCCTTTATTGACATAGGCATCTACCTCTATTGAAATAAGCTGATTGGTACTTCAAAGTTAACAATGAAGTCAGATTACAGTAAACTTACTTAATCCCTTGCGTTTTCGTATCTGAACAATAGACTTACGGAAACTGAAAAGATAAAACGACCCTTGGTAGAATTTTAAATCTAACTTGTTTCGTTTCTTTTTATTAAGTAAGAGGAAATAATAGTAGCCTAAGTAACTCCAACGGAACGCAATGCAACGCTAGTAAGCATTTCGTAAGGTGTGAAGAGGCACGCTTCGTAGCGCTTGTTACGTACCCGTCGGATATCGTGAAATTGTGACAAGAGGCTGGTAAAGCAGGAGCTCTGAAGTTATTATCACTGGCATTATCATGTGATGGCGCTTGTCTGCACAGTTCTGTTCAACGCCAACGCACAGAGGTGGATTGGAAAAGCATATCAAAAGTATCACGATTTGATTGACACAGTCGTATCTTGTTACTAGAGAGATTGTGATGTTCCAAACGCAGCACGTGGACCGTACGTTTTTCCCGTACGTTTTCCCGTACGTTAATACGGTGTTAAATATTGCTAGTCTCGGTTCCGAACTGGTTTGTGCTAATTCGTCATGAAGGAGAACAAGTCGGCTGGAATAAAGACAATAAATCTGATCTAATGATCTAATCTAGGTCGCTAGAGGGCATAGTGATTGAAAAATTTACAGTAAGTGCGGGCTACTGAGTTTCTGCCTAATTCAAACAGCCCGCTTTTGATTTTGACTAAAATTTTGATTTAACATGCTCCATAAACTTAATTGTATTTTTGTGCTCCCCACATATTATAGTTGCCCAAAAAAATATATTTTGGTAGATTAAAGATCACTACATCCATATATCATGACTTTACTTTCAAAATGAGACTTTTTCGTCCTGAAAATTGGGCACGTTGCATGAACTTCGACATGAGGTAAAATCAGCATATTTCAACGTAGCATCTGCGTTTTATACTACGTTGGAATCCAAAATGAGGAATCGCAATGTCATTTTTTGTACGCAAAGTATCATACACATTTCAATGGGCAATCTCTGCGTATGGACATCGCGTATAAATTTAGTCGATTTTCAACACATCGCTGTACCTTTATTATAATGATTTGTTACAAACAAAAAGGATCATATTGGTAATTAGACTTTCCTTCGCATGCTCATTATCATTGACTGCCTTTAACATATTGTGAAATGGACACATTTTGTGCATTTTCAACAATGTATCTACGTTTATTTCGCACATGGAAAATCTTCAAAACTGGCTAAATACGTGACCTCGCTTCGATACAGGAGAGTGGTTTTGAATAGATCAACGTACGTCCGATACCTACGTTTGGATATCGCAATCTCTCTAATGTCTGTTCAATTACTTAGATTATTGTATTTTTAAGGGATCTGGAATGAGCGTTTTGAGCGTTTCGACAGTATTTTTTGTGGGATATGAGAACACATCAGACATATCGAATTGCATTCTGAATCAGTGGCGTAGCTAGTGGGGGGGGGGGGGCGGGGGGCCCCGCTCGTCATGGCCGTCGGTTCATGTAAGGCCGTCGGTAGACGGAAGGCGTTGGTGAAAAAAAATGATTAAAATTTGAAATTGAATTATACATAAAAATTGTGTGTTTTTATGTTTGTAGCGCCTTTTTGTTTGCTCTTCAAATGTTTAGTTTTAGTTTTGGTTTTGGTTTTGGTCACGTGGTTTCCTATTGTCATGCCTAACCATTTGAATCATAAGATATCGAACTCATTGTTTCTACCTTTTGTTAAAAACTGAACATTTGGTTTTGGTTTCAGTTTCTTATAAGTGGTGTGAATCGTAAAATTATTTGGTTTGAAGTTACCCACTCTAAGTATACAAAAGAAATTTGTAAAATTTCGCAGTGCAATATTCACGAGGAGAGAAATCGAGCATGGTAATCTACATTAAAAGACGTGGTTTACAAAATCGAATAAGCCTAGGCTATTTCACCTGTGAACAAATATAGACCATCGAAATATTTGCATTCGACATTACAAAAGGGGCCACTATTGTAATTGTATAGGTGCTATAAACAAAATCGATTCATGTCCTTAATCCCATGTACCAGAATCGATGGAAGGCCATTATATGACCTCTAATAACCTAATGACTTTTACTGAAGCAATTTTGACTGCAAAAAGTAGAAGATAGAGGGGAGAAGAGATTGTGTGGTGTGTGTGTGTGTGTGGGGGGGTTGTAGGGTGGTGGGGAGGGAGGACAAGGGGATATGGCCCGGGAGAAAGAGAAACCGATGTGAGATAGCATTGGAAATGAAAGAGAAAGGGAGGAGAGCTCGAGATGAAGATATCGAATGTAGGGGAGAAGGAGGGGGGAGACTCACTTAGGGAAGAGGTGGTTATATAGGGAGGGGAGCCTCCTCTTAAAGAGGTATGGGTTGTGCTTCCCGGGGATAATAAACTAATTCATAATCAAATCATCTCCATGCATCGTTTATGTATCAAACAAACAAAGCCCCCACCCCACCCCACCCCATCCTTCAATATAGACGAATCCAAGTCCACGCATTCCTACACCTGACTAGCAGCCTTTAGTTGGGTAGCTGTCGGCTACAATGCACCCAAAATGTGAAATGATTCGGCCTTGGCGGAAATTTTAAACTGCATTCCATCACCCGTTTTACACCTTCCGCGAAAACACAGGTAGACAAAAGAATGATTAACGTTTACAACACAATAGGCCCTATAGTTCCCTTCGGCAAAACACACAGCTTCTACATGGTCTATTCGCTGTTGAAGTGACATAATAATCGGATTAACTACACCATATCAAACGCTACAAATGGATGTACTTGCGAACAAAAGGACTATGTATGAATAGATGCGACGGGATTACCTGCGGAATTATCTCTATTGTATTATTCTATTAACCCTCCTCGTCCTTGCATCTTCTCTAGGTGTTAGGCGGCTTTTATTTGCACAATTGGTCGCTCAAAACACCAGGTTGGTGCTAGCGGCTACCCAAAGATGGCCGACCAAATCGTGACCATGACTTGGCTCGTTGGATTCGTCTATACTCGCGTGTATATGATTTCTAGGCCTAGAACTCGTGAGTGTAATATGTCACACCGGGATGCCACAGCATCAACTGTCGTCCGCGGGATAGATTTCCGATATCAATCATGATAATAATTATGTTAGCACAATAGGCTATTGTATACTTCTAGTTATATACCCTATACTGTGTCCTCCCAGCATAATAGTGTTATGATTGCAGACCAGATCTGCTCTACTTTTTAATCCCTTGATTTTTGGTTTATGAACAAAAGAGAAACCAAAACTAAAGATTTGAAATGAGGAGTGGTGTGGTTGGTAAAACACAGTGGCGGATTTAGAGGGGGGCGCACGCGGCGCGCACCGCCTCTATTTTGTGCAGATCGGCGCCTGACTCTGTGTATTTTTGCAGAGTGGCGCCTGACTTTGTGTGGGCGCCGAGCCGCGGCGGCGGTGGCGGTGGCTCGGCGCCCCCTCTATTGAAAATTCCTGGATCCGCCCCTGAAACATACACAAGTAAGTGCAATTTCTGGATCAGATACAAAGAACCTTAATTATACCGATCCTGATGTACTTGTTCAACCCCACACCCATATTATACAACTATCCTGCGTATAGTAAGAGCGTTGTTGAATACTTGATACGAATGTATTAAAAGCAGAGTTTTAATTTAGCTCTAATCATTGGCATTATTTTGTGATGGCGCTTGTCCGCAAAGTTCTGTTCAACACAGGGGGGATAGGAAAAGAATATACAAAGTGTTGTTTTAACTAAAGAGGTCGTAAGACCAGGCTTAACTGAAAACGCGTTTCCCGAAGCACGGCTACCGTAGCCTTGAGGCTTCGTTAGCCTGTGGGCCAGGCTTGTAGGATTAGCCCCAGGCTTCAGTAAAATTTTACATTTCTCGAAATCAGTCTTCTGAAGCCGTAGTCTACGCAAGCCTGTTAGACTAGGCTTACAGCGGCTTTTCTTGGCCCTGCCTCAGAGCAGGTATTTGGTCGTAAGCCTTGGTCTATTTCAATTTACAAATTGTTTAAATTGTAACGGAGTGTTTTCTTTCAGATTTTTGACGGTCTTTCAATTAACATGAAAACAAAGGTGGAGGTCATTACAATATTGGCAATCTAATCATTAAAAAAGTGTGTAATGAAATTGCTAAACCTCTAAATATGATATTTAATTTGTCTGTATCTACTGGGATTGTTCCTGATAAATTAAAAATAGCAAAAGTCATACCATTATACAAAAAAGATGATGCTGAGGCATTCTCAAACTATCGTCCAGTTTCTCTCCTACCGTGTTTTTCAAAAATTCTTGAAAGATTGGTTTTTAACAGATGTACGGATTACATTGACAATAAGCGAATCCTTAACCCCAAACAATTTTGCTTTCGGTCAAAACATTCGACCTTTATGGCTGTAGAGCAAATGGTAGACAAAGTTACTGCAGCAGTTGAAAGAAACGAAACGACTATTGGAATATTTTTGGACCTATCAAAAGCCTTTGATACAATCGATCATAACATACTCTTACATAAATTAGAACACTATGGATTTCGTGGTATTGTGTTAGAATGGTTCAGAAATTATCTAAGTAACAGAAAACAGTATATCTATTATAATTCTCATGAATCAGAATCACACGATATTATATGTGGTGTTCCACAAGGATCAATCCTGGGGCCACTTCTATTTATAATACTCTATGTCAATGATATAACCAATGCATCTAAAGTACTCGAATTCGTCCTTTTTGCAGACGATACCACCATTTTATACTCCCATAAAAACGTAGAACGCCAGACAAACCTTGTTAATGAAGAGTTAAAGGAAGTAAGCAATTGGTTTAAAGCTAATAAATTGTCAATTAATGCTACCAAAACAAATTACATGATACTTGGCACACCGAAAATGACATCGATGAATCAAGACCTGCAAATCACACTAGATCACTCGGCTTTAGAAAGAGTGCATAAAACTAAATTCCTTGGTGTACTAATAGACGAATGTGTCACTTTGAAATGTCACATAGATTGCGTATCTAGAACAATTTCAAGAAATGTCGGTGTCATGAATAAATTGAAACATTTTGTTCCAAATCGTATTTTATTTACACTTTATTGTACGTTAATATTGCCTTATTTGAATTATGGAGTACTTTTATGGGGAAATACATGTAAAACTTACTTAAATAAAATTGTAAAAATTCAAAAATGGGCTATTAGAACGGTGGCAAACGGTCACTATAGAGACCACACAGCGCCATTGTTTGCTAATTATAACATATTAAAAGTTGAAGATATGTACACATTGGAATTAGGTACATTCATGTACAGGCACTCTATAAATGAGCTGCCCTGTTCATTTGATAATTATTTTACCAAACGTTCTGACATACATAACTACAAGACACGATATGTAATGATGATGACCTAAATCTAACCAAAAATAAGAAAGTCTTTTCTGATCATGCCATACGTACAAGAGCTCCCATTCTTTGGAATTCTTTAGATAAAAATCTGAAAGCTTCAAAATCTGTTAAACATTTCCGTAATCAATTCAAAACAAAACTGACCTCTAAATATAATTAATCTTTTCCGTGAGCACCCCCCCCCCCTTGTCTTTTGGTTATGTTATGTGATGTTGATTTATTTTGTTAATTTCATTTGATTTCAGGGAAAGGCTAACTTTCAGACCTTTTTGGTCTTCCAGCCTTTTCCTCCATATGTACCGTGTTTATATATATATATATTTTTATGCAATGTCTTTGATTTTTATGGAAATAAATATGAATGAAATATGAATGAATGAACATGAGTAAGCAGTGGCGTAACTATGGGGGATGTGGTGGTGGTGCGGAGGAGCTCCCCCCTGCTTGCCCCCCACCCCAATGAAAAAAGCAAATTAGACCTACTACTGAGAGATATTAATTAACCTCATATTTGGTCATTTTAACCTTAAAAACTCAATTTTAAGGTTAAATAAATTGCATTTATTCCACTTTTGTACCATTGGCCTATATGTCAAATAGCTGTTGCTATCATAAGGCCTACTCATTTTGAATGATGATTTTTTTTAACAACGAATATAATTTAAAAAACATTCTTTCATCATCATCATCATCATCATCCAACCATATCATCATCATCATCATCATCATCATCATCATCATCATCATCATCATCATCATCATCGTCATCATCATCATCATCATCATCATCATCGTCATCATCATCATCATCATCATCATCATCATCATCATCATCATCATCATGAAGACTTATATGATTCCACCTGTCCCTATCCAAGCCTTTAGTTTGATACTCGTATCTGACCTTTTCATAAGTACACTGTAAAAATATTTTACTAAACACTGAGTAAAAAGATCAACTCAACAGTTGAGGAAAAAAATACTCAATATTGAGCCCATATAGGTCACAACTCAACAAATGAGTAAAAAATTACTCAATGTTGAGCAATTTTTTCTATTTTCTATTTTCTATTTTTTTTTTGTATCACAGATGGGTACATATCACGATTGAAGATACAATTCACTGTTTTTTACACACGTGACCCATTTAACCTGCGCAGGGCAAAGGGTATTTAGTGGGAATCCCCAAGCATTAAATAGCAGCTGCATACTATGGACAAATTCACGCAATGTAATGATAGTTTCCTGATCGACGTGTATGCATATTATTTGGTGAGATCATGCAATCGCCATGGACACCATCACCACTGTCTAGTCTCATTGAAACCTGTTGTAATTTTTCACAATTTCATCAAATCTAAAAATGTACAGCAGACAATTCCATATAATGATGAGGATTATGTTGGCTGTACATGTAGTTCATTTTAATACAGGCTCACAATCGGTAAGTTGATATTTGTAGCTTCTTATTTATACAGACAATGTGATATTTTTAGGTGTTACTGATTCATAATAAGGCATATCATACACCCTTCCTAATTATTCCTTGATGATTGTTTTAAAACTTATTTCCAAAACCAAAATATTGAAGTAGAAAACCGAATTATGGTCATGTACGTGTGTGTAAATAAATATTTTGACATATTGGTGCCTTCACCATGTACACTGTACATATATTCAATGCCAGTCGACGTGACATCAGCGTGGTACGTGGTATGAAGTGAATGTCTAACAGGCCTACGTGATTTACATGAAAGAGCTTTTATTAAAGTGGCACTGTCGCAATATTTAGATTTCCTATGTGTTATAAGAAAATATGTTCATTCTCTTGAACTGAACATCTTAGCTTAATTATAGGTTGATAAATGCGTAGGCCTATCACTTGTCGGAGTGAAATTGTACAACAAAAAATAATGCACGTGTACTGAGATATGTGTGCGTCTATGCACGAGTCCAGCAGTGGGAGTACGTTAGACGCATCAACATCTCAGTACAACTGCATTATTTTGTACAATTTCTCGAGCAACAAGTGTATGCATTTATTCCCAGGCATTTATTACCCTATTTTATTCTTATTTTGACCGTCTACTTTAATTAAAACTTTAATTAAAACTTCCCGAATATTGTGGTTGGAAAAAAGCCAAATATGTCGGTAGTTTACCACCATGGACAACTAGGTGCCTACCCCGGGTGCCTATATGATGTTATTATCAAAACTATACTTTCTCGTCTGGAACAAGCATAAACCGCGGCATGGGGTACAAATCAGCCGATTTCGATGCCTTGCTGGCGTTATGCCCGTGGTTTGTGTCCAAAGTGTGAATCGCAACCTCTTTTTTTTCATACGGCCTATCTCACACGCCCTCTCTCAGCTTACTAAAAATTGCTTGCTCTCCCCCCCCCTTTCGGCTCACAAAATATTTCTTGCCCCCTCCCCAACTTTACCTCCCACACCAGGGCTCATAATTATTGAACAGCCCCTAAAAAGCGACCATACACCATCACAGGTGAGTGCTAGACTGTGGTTGTGAATAATTGGACGGGCGTACGATCACGGCTTAAATGAATCGCAACCTCTCTGGTAAGAGAGCAAGCCAGCGCTATTGCATTGCTATATTGGTATTGAGCAGCAGTCTTTGATTCTGAAATCTAACCCCTGAGTGTTAGCACCAACAATTGGAGCTTGGAACTTATACTTCGCATCTGCTGACGTGAACATGTGGAATGAAAATAAGTTACATTATATGTATTCACTCTGCAATCAAAAGACATGTGCGTATGCAATTGGCTAAGTATAGCTAAGACCTAAAAATGTTTGATTGGCGTAACATGAAAAAAAATTATGGTAGGTAGGTAGGAATTTCTTTTTTTTCTTTTTTTTAAGTATATTCAAGGACATTCTTCATGTTCTTTGTGATAAAAAGTTATGCAACCTTTAAAGCTGTAAATTGCGTTTGATAAAAGCTTTGGATCTATTTTTCGAGTTACACCAATAAAACAATTTTTTAGGTCTAATCATAATTAGGAATTAGGAATGATGCATGTGGATTCCTCTTAAAACAAAGCCCGGCGGCGTGAGCATTTTATAACACATTGATGTCTTTGAATGCTTGTGTACTTCAGGGCACTATCTTGGGGTCCACTTGTTCATCATATTCATCGATGATATTTCTGCAAACCAGTCCATCCTGTGCGTTGATGATGCTATCATCCTGTCCTTCATCAAATCCAGGAACCAAGCTGATCTTGGTTTTACCCTGGGTAGCGATCTATCGTGGGATCCATGTAGTTGTCACTAAACTGGCCAAGACAGCAGGCCAGCGGCTGGGTCTCCTACAAAGAGTTCACCCTACATGATCCCTGGCCAGAAAGATCGCAGACTTATAGCATATGGCTACGATACGCTCTAAGATAAGATGTTTGCCAACACTGCATGGCTTAGCGCAGTCCACTGTGGCGCAGCCTGTACCTCTCTAGCTCAGCTTTATTCGATAGCCACAAAAGAGCTAAGCGCCACATCGAATTACAAGAAGATGCGCTCCTGGACCACCGTATTTTTATATATATTCGCTAAACCATTGAAGGACAGTTGGAGCAGCAAAAACTTTTCATTGAGTTTTCTACCAGGAAACTCCAGAACTACTGTGATCACTAATGCCAAACAACAAACCCGAGATCATAGGCTTCGAAAGTCTGTAAGATTCCATGACCTTGCAGTTGATCAAACATTGTCAGCCATCATTTGAGCCATTTGATCTACAGCCCGCATATGGAATGCCTCCATGTGCATATCCCTGCTATATATAAGACTCCAGGTCAGCTTCAGCAAAGAAATTTATAGCTATCTGGGCGCAAACCTGTCAGCACTTTCTACAAGATGCTAGTTACATGCTGTTAATATCTTGATATACCTTGTCATAAAAAAGAAATGTATAGGAAAGTGCGACTTTGCTGGATAAATAGGTATATCCATCTATCTATAATGAACGCCATTGCATTTTCCGTTGCTTTATGTAAGCACGGCTGTTTTTATATCATTCTTAAACTATTATAATGTCACTCGAAAATGTTCAAAGATAAGCCAACCGTTTAAAAGAGTGTGTTCTTTCAATGGGTTCAGATAGATATACATGCAGTTATAGCGTAAATAGAACGTCATGCTACAATTGACATTATCTTAAGTTTCGTCATACTTGGAAATCCCCTATAACGAATAAAGAGTATGATATGAACACTTCTCAATTCAAAGCTATTGACCCGAAGAAAGTGTAAATACCTAAATACACCACAAAAAGTAAAGAAAGGTTTAGAGAACTCAAACTGAACAAACATAAGTTTCGATATATCCATTCAACATCACAGCAGAATCCACTCTGTAAAATATTGTCAACGCCATTGATTCCCATAGCCATAATTTATAGCATATTATTCATAATACTCTAAATTGACAAATATTGTCCATTTAGAGTATTTGGTAACAAATTTGGTGCCACATTGGAGCTAACAAGATTATGCACACGACCTTATCAAACCAGGCGTATCAATCAAATTCTCATAGCAAGATCAGGTTTTGGTGTAGGACTTGTTACAGAAGTGCGGAATTTCTTTATTCGTTGTGTTTAGTTTAGTCTAAAATTACCATTGTTTATAGCCGATGCTCCAATGTGACGTTTTTCTTTGCACATAATGAAACAGGGTATTTTCTCTGAAGTAGCCACTGCTCATGTGAACTAGCCCTTGGTGCATTATCAATATTTTTGGAAAAATAGTTTCCGTGTCACTTCTTCTATAACAGCCATGTTTATGGCCCCGTTGATTTTTGTGTCAGTAACTATAACTTCTTTGATATTTACAGCAATCTTTACAACCATATTATTTCCGCTCTCGCTGCGCTGATGACCAATTCCAGCGCACTAACCCCGACGGTGACACAGACTGCTATCAATGCAGCTCATGCCCTCAAGGTCATGGAGTCCTAAGACTTTGTACACTTCAAAATGACACAATATGTCAGCCATGTCCAAGAGGATCTTATTCTGTGTCAAACACTAGACGGGATAGTTGTTTAGAATGTCAGGAATGCAGGCCTCACCAACTGACAAAAACGGAATGTATTCCGACCAAGAACAGGGAATGTAGGAAGGCTTGTACACCAGGTAATACGTTAAATATAATTTATTTTCAAATCGTTTCAAAATGTTCAAAGAACCAAGACGATGGGATCGCTCCTACACATATAATCCCACGGACCGTCATGACTGGATGACGGATCATTGCCGCTGAGGAGATGGGATAGGGTGGTCTTATCTGATGGCCAAAGGTTATGGGAAAGAATTGGTTACAAGATAACCTGTTCTTTGTTTCACAATACTTAATTCACAACCAGTCTAGGCACGGACTTTGCAACGATTATTGATTAGTTTTGGTCCCTTGTTAATGACTAACTAGTAATTCCATGAATTCCATTATCTTGAACCTATTTACAAAAGTGATACTATAATATTCTCTGAATAAAAAAAAAATTGTAATTATATGTTGTCTTTCTGACCTTTCGATTCAGAAATCAGAAACTCTATCAATAGCGTATCATAAACTCGTTTACCATGTTGTTTACTTATTCAGAAGGGCAAATATTCTACACGAATCGAAAGCTCAGACCGCACACCCTTTTACTGTGGCATAAAACCTATTATAAAGACTAATGCTAATACATTCTTATTGCTTATTCTCTGTCAAGGCTATTACTTCGATAACCTTGCAAAACGTTGTAGCCGTTGTAGTTATTGTTATTCGACTCGTGGTATACCAGTAAGAGTTCCAGAATGCAAAGTGGAAGGCGTTCCTTCGGATTATCAATGTATGATCATTGGAGCTCGATCTCGGCCGTATGATGACCATTCCAGTTTGGACCCACGTGTAGCAGGACAACATCACGAAGGTAATCAGTATATACCACACACAATGTGTGATTTGCATAAAGAAAAGATTCCTATTTAAAATGATCAATGACAAATGAGGTAAAACGATGTACATTGCATTTTCATTCCAGCTCCTACAATCCGTGTATTAGCTCGCCGATCGTATAATTATCATTATTATTGGCGGAGCTTCACGCAGCTGGGTTGTACAAGCAAGACGTAAGACGGATAGCGATATACACACAGTTTATGCGTCAAGACGTAAAACGAATAGCGATATACACACAGTTTATACGTCACTCATTTAATGACACACAAGCCCGCGATGTGTTGAGCAATCCGGATGTAATATAAAACTTAAATTTTAATGTAATTAAAGCACTTCAGACTTAGCCTTCACGTGGTGTTTTAGTACACCACATTAGAATCATGAAAAACATAGAAATTCGAGAAAAATTGAGGGCGTCCCTGTGGAGCAAATCACACATGGCTTCTGAGTTCTGATCAGGCTGTTACATGTAATGAAACTAACTTTAACTTTAATCGAACAATATTTTTCAACAGCTAACACATTTCGAGGGCTCAACGCAACACTGATTTATCTCCATATTTGGTGAAAATTGGATTTTGCGAGTACCAAAATTTTCAGAAAATATTGGGCAAAAAACAAAGACTTGTGTCCATTTCATACCCCAATAACAAGCCACAGAGCAGTGAAACATAGCCTTATAATATATATATAGAAAGGTATTATGAGGGCAGAATTCTCTAACGAAATGTCTTTAAATGACCAAAATGGAGACGAGACAGTGTTGCACTGAACCTTTGAAATACGAAATCATAAATAACAATAAAGCAAGACAAAACTACAAATAAATAAACAACAATTAATGGCATAATTAGAAGCAAACACTTCAGCAACTCATACATTTCGGATGAAAGTACTACCTACATGCACATTACATTGCGAATTTAATTGAGTCAATATCACAATCGAGTTGACAAGAACTTTAATATATTAAACAAAGAACCGGACAGGATAACATGTTTTGATCTTCCTGTGCATGGATCTCATGTCAACTATTCTACCATGTATGTAACACTCTTCCCAAATGGTTCTTTCTCATTTACAGAACTTCTTCACACTACTGACATATTGAACACTGAGTATTTGTATACTAGTACTAATGGAAGACGAGATTTGACAACAACCTCTTCAAATCAAGACCGACAATACACAACAAAAGAAACGGATCACCAAAGACAACAGACTTCAGCAAATATCAGTTTGGAAAACAGGACGAACAACGTTACTTCAAACAACATCGTTGTTCTTACTTTCGTTTTCGTGTTGGGTGTCATTATTTTACCGACATTATTTTACTATTTACATCGATCTAAGCATCAGAACGTTGTTAAATCTTGCTTACAAGGAGCAACAGTATTAATAGCCTGCTGTTTACAGATGCCTGCTAAATATAGTAAGGGTTCTAATAGTGGAACAAATACAAACGTTTCAAAGAAAGATTACATCTCAAGTGATTGTACATCGCCTAGTTATGTTTGAAATGATGGGGACCAAGCCCTAAGGCACAGTTTCACTGATATATTTAGGTTAGATGGAAAGATTTTGTATACACCACGCGACAGGGTTTTAGCAAGTCCAAATATGACAGGGAAGCAAGTTTGACACTTTGGTCATGTTGGTAGGTCGTAATAGCGATTTTTGCATACAATCATGGGGCAGCTTTTCATGCTTTCATAAATGCATTATTAAAGTGTTAAGTCCTTTCTCTTTGCTCAATCACCTCGCATCGCATAATATCAACTAGAGTATGCAAGTTTGGTCCCCAGAAATGTGTCTGTTAGCACGACGGACGGGGCTTTTCGAAAGGTGGAGAGGAACTTGTACCTTTCATCTCCCATAGGGTTCGCATCAGTGCACAGCCCTTGAGAACCTGTTGTGTTGAATGGGCACAATACATGCAATTTAGTGTTTGAGATAAGCTTTTCTCAATACCTAATATGGGTTGGTAACTCATCAGTATCCTGGAGCAGCTTGTTGCCTTTAATACGAAAGTCTGGTTTCAGATTTCCCGTTGGTTTCCTGTTCATTTACATATTGTCTTCTGATGATCCAACCAAAATACTTGTTTTATATCGGTGGTTTATAACTATCATATGAAAATGTTCTTAAACAAATCCAAATAAAGGTGATGATACCCCGGTAGCATACCTAAATGACGTTTCGTGCTGTAACACAGCATTTTTCAAAATGACCAGCTTTGACCTTTAACGTCGGTTGCTTCCAATTGGTAGCTGACGTAGATGGCGCTGTCAATAACTGATCATAGATACGCGGAACGAAGTAGTTACCACAATCCCTATTGAGTGTATCAGCCTGTCCCCTCTTTCTTATCCATATTGATTCCTTTATGTGTCCACTTTTTCTGTTGGTTTCAATGTTTCTTATTTTGGCTTCGTCCCAGCTTATCACATGATTATCCTCAGCGACATGGTCCGTCAGAGCGGATTTCTTATTATTATTGACAGCGCCATCTACGTCAGCTACCGATAGGAAGCAGCCGACGTCAAATGTCAAAGCTGGTCATTCAATTTGAGAAAGTGTTGTGTTACAGCGCGAAACGCCATTGAGGTATCTTAACATCGCCTGTATTTGGATTTGTTTAAGAACATTTTCATATCATTTTAATGGTTTTATAACTACTATTAGTCGACACAAGAATTTAGTAAACACCCGGTTCTGAGGCACATGGCTTGTATTAGGTCAATTATTGCAACTAGTCAACTTAATAACATGTCCATAATTATTTCTTATCTTACTTGACATAACAATATTATTATTATTATTTATTCAGAATTTCTGTTTGTAGCTTTACCCAGTCCGTCCTAATGTGGTAATGTGGCTTTTCGTAAGCAAAATTACCTTTTAGACTCTGACTATACCGTGTCGGTTTTAAAGTTAGTCAAAGCAATTCTAAACATCGGTTCACCTCACGTTCGGTATGTATAGGGTACACGGTAGAGTGCACGCACCACTACAAGGGTATAATTTGTTGTCAAGCTTGAGGCATAACCGCAAAAAAGCACCGATGTCACTACCGATGTTCAGGTGAACCAAAGAGAATCTTTAGTCAAAGTGTGTTATAACTCTTTCCTTTATTGCTATTTCAGTTGAAATCCATACACCCTCTATGGAAAACATGACCTTAACCTATAACACAGGGAGTGTGAATTTCAAATGGGGTTACCTGAATGGGGTTACCATTTAAAGTCTACACCCCCTGTGTGGGAGATTACGGTCATGTCTTCCACAGAGGCGTGGGGAAATCACTACATAATCGTACTTTTGCATGTTTTCTGTAAAGATGGAAGTCAATAAAATGAATAACACGTCAAGTAAATCTCAACCGAATCGAAGACGTAAATTATGATAAATATTCAAAACAATACTTTATAGGAGGAAGCGTGACCTCAGAGAAGAGAAGGAATACTCTGCATGTGTAAAATAAACTCCGGGAATAAACTATTGAAATCATTTCATGATTTCATGATATTTCATGATTCTTTTAGCTACTTGTTAGTTCAAATACAGCAGTAGCCAATAAATTGTGACGACTTGAATTATGTAGATTACTACAAAATCTGTAAAAGTATAACAAGCAAGGAATCTGGTGGAATGCTAGCATTATCACACACACACCCCCACCCCTACACACAACACACCCCACACACAAAGGTACTTTTTAGCTTTCCAAAACGGCAAAATAGTGGCCAGAAAACGTTTATAGCGTGTACAATTTTAGGAAGTTCCGCCATAAAAGTACGTTTTGAAAGATAAGTTAAAGGAAGCTTATTTGTAAATATTTACATAAACAAAAACGGGAAAAACCCTTTACCCAAGTTATGCGATTTCTACTTATGCAGTACCGTGTAATGAACGTTACTCACTGAAATGGAACAAAATGGTAATGAAAAAGCCATCAAACCAGACAAATCAAGCATGTAAACGAGTAAACAAGCGCTCGATCTCCAGGTGAGAGAGCACTTTCGATTCACCCATACACAGTTACACACATACATCTACCATGCACCAAAAACGAACATCAAATCACAAAACCACTATCATCTGTGACTCAGATTTGGAGTAATTTTTTAATCCAGGTATTAAAATCATGTTCACGCACAAAATGGGATAAGTATAGCAAATTCTAGAGCAGTCTGAGCAACGTAGGTTTACCTTATCTGTAAGGATAGCACTTACACTGTCACCACTGTTTACATGTACCACCTTTCCCCAGACTGACAACATACAAACCCCTACCCTCTCGAATAAACGCGGAGTATTTGCAAATAATATAGCCGACACTGCGTTTTACATTGGGACAGTCTGATTCAAAAATATGTGCCCTTAACCCTACCCGTGGTTTTTTTTGCTATCGGAAGGTAAAGAAGAAACGAAAAGGAGAGAAGGTGAAGAAAGAAGTCACTTGGTATACCCGAGATTCGAACCCGGGACCCCTCGCATGCCACACACACGATCACCGACATGTAGCTACCGAGGTTTGGCTGCCCCGGGCAGCAATTCCCTGGGTATATATGACTTTGGCTGATTGCGTCATCAAGTCACGTGGTTTTAATAGTGAGCTTTAGTGAGACTCAGTTAGGTTAGGGTTAATTAAGGAGGCATAAATCTAGGAAAAACATGCATATTAAGGCACATTTGCACAGTAGCTTTTGTGATAAATGAGAGCACATCAGACTTTATCAAATTGCATTCTGAATACGAGGAATGTCCCTGTCGATAAAATACATACTTTTATTATTAAAAATTGATATTTACCAGTCCTCGAAGAAAGTTTGTAAATCTAATGATATGTGCTTAAAGTGTTTGTAGCTGGGAGAAAAGCCGACCATCAATTGATAATTTTGACCTTTCGTATTGAAGATATACAAACAGACCTAAAACAAATTAAGTTGTAGCTCCCTATTATGCAAGATGTAGTAATACCGTACCATGAATACCCTTTTGTCCTCTGTGCTCCCTTAGCAATGACAGAGACAGCGGTACAAACGAATGAAACCTTTGGAAATCTTGTTTATTGGGAAAGAGGGATTTTGTACTCATAATTGGTAATCCATAACTGAAACTTTGAAGGTGTTGATTCAATAGACCTCAAATATTATTTAGGTATTTTTTGGAGAAAACGTATATCTTCAATACGAAATATTTGTAAATGACGGTCCTCTTTTCCCCCAGCTATATACATATACATATCATTAGATTTATCAAGTTTACTGTAAATAAAATTTGTATTATATCGCGACTTTTAAAAATCGAACAAATTAGTTGGCATCAGAAGGACATTCCTTGCATTCAGAATACAAGTTGGTGTGTCTGATGTTATTGCAGGTCCCACAAAAATACTATACTGTGCAAACGTCGTTATCCGGTCCTTTAAGTTTGTAGAAGCCTGCCAGCTTGGACACACCAAGACTCGTTCAAATGAGACAGTCCGTTGTCTTAATGAAATGGTGTCTACATGTATTCATAAAAAAGATTTGTACCAATTATGCTGTTCCTTGTCTATAAACAAAATACGGTAGTTCAAAATAGAGCCCCTTTTCTTATTTACAAATCTTAGCCCTACATATTCTTATATTCGAACGATTGACGTAACAAGGAAATCTTAGCTTAAAGCAATTGATCTTTGACCATAGCCTTAAATTCGCAAAAAAGGCAAACAAATGAAAACAAACAAACACTTCAGCAAACAAACACTAATATGCAGGGCTGGACCTAAATTTTTTGGCACCAGCCAGTCGGGCTTGTAACTTAAAAAAGTTACAGGCCCAACAGAAATTATACAAGCCTGAACTTTCCGGTAATAATGTTACAATTAATGCGAAAGAGAAGACGACTGGGGGAGCACCGAATATTCAGCGTCCCGTAGATCGATTCTGCGCACCCTCCAAGTGGTGAAAGTCAAATGGTTGCGCACATGCCAACATAAATAGTCATTTGAAAGACAATTTTAAGACCGTATTTCACCTTGATTATAACCATATTAGAATAGTATTTATGCAAATTTCAATTCTTTCAAGAATTAAGAGGGTTCCTTCTGTATCCTTGCCCCAGGGCGCCACAACCCATAGCTACACCACTGAATTATACATCTTGGTGTCTTTCCCATTCTTCACTATTTATGAGGTTAGTCTGTCTCGCCGTCAATCTTTCGGGCAATCTTCCACTGCCCTCGACGTTTTATTTCTCTCTTTTCTTCATATCAATTCTTTTCTTCATATTTCTTCCTGTTTAATACCTTTAGTAGCACTTCATTTTGAGGGGCCTTTATCCTTGTTACATATTTCCACATTCTGTAGAGCGACCTCGAAACCAAGACTGTGATCTAACTGGTAATTGTCATTCAGAAATATTCACTATCAACTTTCGTACATGTATGTGCATTGAACATAAAATGTAACATGTAGGCTAAACTTTATTGGCTAAACTTTATTTAGTTCAGAAGCGATACCCATGACGAGTGGAAGTGGTCAACGCGTCAGCGTTGCCGTGGTAGCTGCGGGTGAGTGCAATGGAAAATTGACTATTGCACTCGCGTGGAGTGAAAATCTTTTTCTAAAAAATTAATACTCAATAGTAATTAACCAATCAAATGACAAAAATATTTGTATGAGTTATATAACCTGTGTTGGTCTATGGTCGTTAGTCTCTTGTAGGGCGTTCAGACTTGTATATTCGCTTCCATATCCATATCAAGCTAAAATCAAAGACTTCGATGACAGTGATTAAGCTCATGCCGACCATTAACCCCATTGTACCACCAATGTCACCTGCATATCAAAAGCATCAATAAAGAAGGTTACAAGTAAATATAAAAAACACATAAAAGTAATAATCATATTTAGCTGTTCATTGATATACACAAATGTCACAAATAATCAGAGATATAGATGTTTGAAAAAATTTCCAAACTTTTGTTGAGGAGTTTATATACTCGTAGTTTGTCCTATCTACGACTTTATCACTCCGAAGGCTTGCGGTCTGTATGCTTTTAAGTCGCCATTTTGTTCAATTTACGAAACCTTGAGTAAATTTGTCTTACAGATGGCGCTGTCGCTGCACTAATGTGCTCAATGTTACCACTTTAAGCTTTTTGGGCAGTGCTCATGGCTGGTATTTTATTAAATATATTATTATACAAAATGAATGAATGAAACAGTTATTTAAACTATGTTTATTACCCACACCTATAATTGGCGAATCGCGTTGGCCACCGTGAACGCTAGGCCTACGCTCGCGGGTTACGCACAGTTTAGGTCTAACCCGATTTTTGATACGGTCTCATGGTATACTCAACAACTGTCGGATCAGGCTTGTGGAAAGGGAATGGACTATATAAACGTGGTCAAAGGAAACAACAACCTCAAGGGGAAACCAAGTTGTAAAGTGAGAATTCTTCATCTTAAGATATATATATATATAATAACATACTAATACTACATGTAATAGAAATGATATTACTTAACAGGGTCTCCCTTGTATATGCTTCTGTTTGTACCACACTGGTGTAGCTTAATTCTTCGAAGAAGATAACTAGTTCGAGGTAGTTTTTCCTGGCACAGGAAGTAGTTAAACAGATAATACGGTACAATTACTTGACAGGAAATAGTGTGGTTCTAAAAAAGAGCAGTTACTTATCACTGATTCTTTTTTTTTTTTATCTGAAAAATAATACAAACATTGCCACCATTCTGCTTATATGGCTCGGTAACCCACCAGTGCACAGTATATTTTGTGGGACCTGAAAGCACATCAGGTACCAAATTGATTTCTGAACACGAGAAATGTCCTTCTGATATCAAATATGTTGATTTTTTCAATTCGCGATATAATAAGAGAACTTTAAACTTTTTTTTTGAAACTTCGTGTATTATCTTCAATATGTTCATTATGATGTCGGCTTTTCATTTCAATTGTATTACCTACATATACTTCGAGGACTGTTAAATGTCATAAAAGCTCTTTTTTTATCATTTCACCGGTATTAGGGATGCATACCTGATAAAATCTTCTGTTAAATTAAAGATAGTGAGTTCGTTCATGACGTGTTGATTTGGATAGTATGCAATTGAAGAACGAGCCTCGTAGTTTTCTGCGTTACACGATTGGTTACAGTCACAATTGATTTTCTCTTCCACAAACTTTGCTATATGAAATAATAAAAAGAAAATGTATTCATTATATACATTGTTGAAGTCAAATTCTTGAATTTCTGAATTGTATAACACAATATGTTAGACAGGATATAAGATAAAGATGCGATCCGATAAAATACTCAGTTAGGGCACAAACCAAAAGTTCGTTGAAGTACTATAAACGAAAGTCCTTTCGTTAGGGAGGGAGGGAGTCAAAAAGTCCGATTACGTTTGTAAAAAGTAAATTAGTTTAAATATCGGTCAAAGTTGATCTTTTTAAAGGATTTAATATATAATTTTCAGATTTTAGTATTTTCTGAAGTACAATATTTACATTTTAGGTGTGGCTGCTTTCAAATCAATATAGACTGCAGTACTCGTAACCTGCAACTTTTATTAAACCAAAAAGGTACGAAGAAAAATATTTTGAAATAAAATACAATATCATGTTTCTTCCATAAACGTGATCAATATCCCAGCATTGTCGCACCCCTCCACAATCCCATCCACCATAGCGACGGCCCTGCATCCCATGAATACGGGTTGGAATTTTCGAAATTTGACACTTACGTTAGAGGGGAGAGGGAAGGGGGTTAGCCTTCTAACGAAAAGATTTTCGTTTATAGGACTTCATCGAACTTTTGAGTAGTTCCCTTACTTAGTACGGTACTGAGAGATGCATCTTACAAAACAAAAGAATAACAAACCTTCATATGCATGTACACATTCTATTGTTTGTTTTGGATCACAGATGGATGCATCTCTTGAAGAACAAAAAGTGAAAGGAATATACAGTTAATAGCAATAAAGATAATGAAGATGGGGAAAATATAATTTGCCTGAAGCAGGTTTCGAACCGATGACTTTTGGATTACGGGTTCAGTGCTCATCCTTCTGATCTAATCATATAATTGAAAGTAGATCCCAGTTATGCTACCGTATGCAAGCGTTGCTTATCCTATTGTTTCGGGTTGAAACTTGGCATAATAATTTGTTGCCAATCAATATTCACGAAGGTATGCAATCAACGTCCAATTTGCAAAATTGGTGATTTTATATAAGTAGGTGCATACATTTAGAGTTAACCCCATTATCTGATTATATTATACCAAAAAGGTGGTTTGCACTCTGTTAGGAGTGACTTTCACTCCCTTTGGAGTGGTTTTCATTCTACTCACTCGTTTAGAGAGTGAAGCTTTTACCTTTTTCATTAAGAGAGATATCTTTTATATAAACTGGACGTTTCACGTGTTCTATATAAAAACAATTGCATTACATTATCAATTAGGAAATAGTCAAGGAAGCCAATAGTCATATTTATATTTCTATGGGGCAGAAATAATACCCTTTCTATCGACCCTTCTATCAAACCTCTATTCTTGAGGGTAATCTTTAATGATTGTCTCAATATTTGAGCACAAACACCGCAGGTCACGCTCCCGTCCAACTGGCATTAAGATTAACAAAATTGTATGTCAGTCTGGTCTCACCTGGATAACGGTAATCTCTACAACCACAATTTTTAACAACGTAATCCACTTTGCATTCTTGCTGACACAATGGTACGGTATACTTCTTTGAATATTTCAATGGTTTGTTCTGCTCTCTACATTCCGTAAATGGATGAGGCTTATTGACAACCTAAAGAAGAGAAGGAGGTATACAAAAAATTAACAAAAGACAGTCCGTTTTGCGTAAGAAATGTCAGCAAACTGCCCTCCCATCCTATTCATCATATTCATTCAGGTGGTAGTAGATATTGAATAGCCGTGTGCGGTGCACGCCATCTATTAAACATTTCTCCTCGGCATTTCTCCTGGTTTTTGACCGAATTGTTAGCGCCTAGCACTAACTATTTGCATAGCAAACTGACTTCTGTTTATTCATATTCATGACGAGCGATATCAGTGGGCATACATAGAGACAATAATGACACCGGTTGCTCTCAGGTACAATATGTACATGTAGGGTCTGGCGTATTCACGGTCCCAACCGATCTGGCGACAACTAGTACGTCTTTTCTGATTGGTTGAATAGATTCATTCAAGACCAAAGACATTTTCCAAAAACTTTTATTTTTATTATGAAATGTAAGAAATAACACATATTATTTCGCTGAATTAAATTAAAAATGTATGTAAATAGCGCCCTCAATTTTTATACAAATATATAGTTTATAGTATAAAATTTACCATAAAAATTCTTCGTTTCTTTATTTTCAGCTAATAAAGAAATCTATGTTAAAATCTATGTTAAAAATAGCTAAAAAGTATGTGTGTTGTGATGTGCCCTGAGTAATTTAATTTTATCTTTGTTTACAATTAACATCTATTTCATGAGACATTTTAGGAATCCCCTCTCATGCATCAAGTTGAGCAAAAACAAATTGGAGCATTTCTAATTTTGGATAGTTGGGAATTCCCCTTTCTAAAATGTTCATTGTGTTGCACAATTGGGAAATCCCCATAGATTGTAAAGTGAAAATGACATCATGTTGGGAAAACCCCACATGAAATGATATAATGAGAAAGGTTAATGTTATAGACTTGGGAATTACCAAGGTTGCATCATGTGTTATAAAATAGCAATTGGCTATTAATATAATGGGATTTTCCAGTGCTTGGTATATAAAAACATGTAAACATAATTCGACACAGTTATCAGTGTTGTTGTGGACTAGCGAATGTGCTGCATGCAGTCCATTTCTTTCAAAGAAAGGATATTGCGAACCAGAAATATTTTACGTAGTCAATGTACCATGGTATTACCACCTGTCAGTAATATCGAAGAAGAACTACCTCTTCCAAGAAAGGATTATATTCTTCTATCGACTTGCTGAAGTCTGGTTTATGAAAAAACACATCTGTCAATGTAAATGGAAACAGGGGGACTGTGTGCGACACGGGCCTGTTTCCTGACGAAATTGTGTGAAAGGTGAAAATAGCACCATTTTGGAGATAGTCAACTGTGCGAGGATTTTATGCAAAGGAAATAAAAGTCTTCAGTGAACTTCGCTGAAAAGTGATCTTCGCAGGACAAGTGAATCAGGTACATCAAGAACAATAGAACTTGAACTTGGTAACCAACAACAAGAAGAAGGCTGCTGGATAAGTAACATTCATAATAGATGTATATGATTGTACATGTATTTAATGTTTTGGTATCAAATCATTATAAATCATACTTTACTTTTGATTAAAGACGTCGATGTTGTTAACTTAATCAAACAGTGTGTTTTGTTGTGCATTCTGAAGTGATTTTGGGAGAAAGGTGTTTTGGCCTTGCGTCATTAAGCGACTCGTAACACTAACAGTGTATATTAGTGTGATAGCTGTATAGGTATGTTGCAAGTCTAGAATTGAACCATTGACCTGATACCATGATGGAATAATTTATTAGTAGTTTTTCGTATACCGCATGTCATAATACCAATATTTTAAATATTATATTTGGATCAATAATCGAGGGTTGAGAATCAGAAATCCTTAACTCAAGAAATGCCATTTAAAGAAAAATAAGTTTTAATATTTTTGCAAACTCAACCTATTTACAACTCACAATGTAAGTGTCTGAATTAAATAAAATTTGGTCCTATAACCGAAAGTCCTGTTCATTGTAACAAAATCAATTTATGATTAATAATGGTAGAATTTAAGATATTCTTTAGTATTCATTTCAGTACTGAGTTACGTCTTTCTGGCGCTAACTGAAACTGAGTTACGGCTTCTAACTTTCATTGTTGTCAATGGTTATTGGAATATGTTATTATAATCTCTTTACTCAGAAGCCAATGACCATTCAATTATCTATATAGCTCTGTAACTACACTCAAAAGGTACTTTAAGATAGATTAGTGTTAAGTGTCCGGTACTTCAATGTTAACCTCAAGTGGCATGGATGTTTAACAGTGTCATCATTCCCTCATTTCAAATATATAGTTTTGGTTTCTCTATTGTTCAGAAACCAAAAATCAAGGGATTAAAATGTGGAGATGAACTGGTATGCAATCACAACACTATTGTGCTGGGAGGAAACAAGAGGGTATATATAATCAAAAGTATAATGGCCTATAACCATACGTATATAATAGCCTATTGTGCTAACAGTTTCATTATCGATATTTAACAACGCGGGCGATTTTTGATGCTCTCTTGCCGTATAGGTGGCACACTTCCATGACACCATAAAATAAGTTATGCATAGACATCGTTGGGATGGATATATACGATTCCTAGGCCTACATGTAGAAATCATGTGCATATATTGAGGGGTGGGGGGGGGGGTGTTTTGTTTATTTGTCTGAAATATAAACGATGCATGATGATGTAGATGATTTGATTATGAATTAGATTATTCCCCGGAAAGCACAACCCATACCTCTTACCTATGTTCCCTCCGCCACCTATATATAACCTCCTCCCTCCCCCTGCCCACACTCGATATCGACTCTTCCCTATTATTCCACTCCACTCTTGAGCTCCCCTCTCCCCCTCCTTCCCTTCACACTTCCAATGCTCTCCCCCTCTGTTTCTCTTTCTCCCTTACCCTTACCCCCTCCCCCTCACACACACATCCCCTCTTTCCCTGGCTATCTCTTTCTCTCTCTCTCCCTTCTCCAATAAATAAATTGAATAAAAGTCAGTTTAAACCAGCTTTCTATGATATTGATCTTCCGTCATGCGACATGCACATAAATAGAGATTTGTATAATAGTGTTTATACCACTGAAGTCATAATCTGCCAAGTGTCTATTGTCATGTCTGTGGAAATATTTCGATGGTCTATATATTTTCACAGTGAAATCAGCTTAGGCTAATTTCGTAGTCTCTTGTCAATGCTTTCAAACTAAATCAATGCTTTCAAATGTAGACTGCTTTGTTCGACTTCTCTGCTCGTGAATATTGCACTGCGAAATTTAAACATTTCTTTTGTATACTTAGATCAGGTAACTCGAAAATCCTGTAATTTTATTTGTCACACCACTTATAAGAAACTGAAACCAAAACCGAAACTACCTGCCACAAATGTTTAGTTTTAAACAAAAGGTAGAAACAATGAGTTCGATATCTTGTGATTCAAGTGGTTAGGCAGGACAATAGGAAACCACGTGACCAAAACCAAAACCAAAACTAAAACTATATATTTGAAATGAGGCATTGTGACTAAGTAGAATTGGTCTATATCTGCATTTCTAAATTTAATGGGGGGTAAAGTTTTATGATTGGAAGAATCTGTGGGTGCTGGTGATTATTTTGGTACCAATTTCATTTCAGGACAAAGAACTCCCCGGACTTCAATTACAAGTACTTTGATCGAGGTCATTGCAATTCAGTTACGTAATCAGTCAATAGCGCAGATGTTTCTGCACTCGCAAATCACCGGAATTCGTCGGTTTGCGTTGTTAAAGAAAATCAGTGAACTGAGTTCCTTCTCAAGAATTATGCTATGTTTTAACTGTCGATGTTGCCACGATAGTATCGGGATGTGGGTGGAATAGGTCGGAATGCGGGTTTGCGGTGTGTGGGATGGGTGTGTTGCGGAATATGATATTGAGTATCTGCATGTGTAGGGGTGTCTATGCATTTGTGCGTATCTGTAGGTTTATTGTGTTTACCTTTCTATAGCTAACGGTAATTGATGTCTGGAATCCTGGTGATATGGAAAACCCAAGCTCCTTTAATACAGGACGCACTCCTTGTGGATGAAGTAAAACCTAAAGAACAATCATAATTAAAACGTGATCGTATTTTTAAGCGTACACATAGGCCTTAGTACTTATAATTATTCAATATGGAAGGTGCCTTTTACAATTCTTCACAGATCATCTGTGATACATTTTTGTAGTGAATTGTTGGCCAGATTATAATATTATTAATATTATTAAACAAAATAGTGCACTACGTCATATATAAGTTGTTTGATATAATAAACTGTGTTTTAGCGTGTTTGAGTGAACTCGGTAGCAGTTATTTTAGTAACCATAACAATTTTAAAGGTACCACAATATCAGGATACTTGCAAAAGTCACAGGCTGGTCAGTTACCATAGCAACCACGTTTCATAAATGGTTTTTGCTATGGTGCATGTCACACATGCGACTTCGGTGTAGTACCGGTATAAATAATATAAATTGCAATAAAAACTTTTGTATAACAAACAAACCATAATTAGGATAACAAAATGCAAATTTTTAATCAAGAATGGCAAAACTGCCAAAAACGACCATTTTATGGGTGACCTTTGATATTCAAGAGGTCACAGGTCAAAAACCGTTGGATTTTTTGAGGAAGTTGTCATGATTGGCATTTTTGATTTAACCTTGGTATACTTTTGTATTTTAGGTATCTTAAATTGTTTTTAAAATGCCAATGCAAATTTACTAATGCATTTCCCACCAATATTGCATCAAGATTTAAAGATGTAATTTTTTTCTTATCCAATATTGAATACACATGTGACATGTATTCTCCTGTGCAAATATAAAGTTCATACTTTATTTACTTTAAAAAACACCTTTTTTTATATTGACATTTGGTAAAAAAGTAAAACAAAATAATAAAAACAGCACATCACAACAAGTTGCCATAGACGGAGTGACAAACTCCATTGAGCTGTGACATCATCACCCACTTTACATCTCGCCGTCCCGAGCCAATACAATTGGACATGACATATCATTAATACACAATGCGATAGAAAAGAATTTAATAGTGTATATACTATACAAATAACTAGTTCCTTGCTCCACGGTGTATCCGGAACTAACCCTTTATTATGCTAAATAGTCTTTCCAATTTTACGTGTTGAAGGACACCCTCTACATACCTCAGTAAACATCTAAAGAGAAGAAAAGTTGTAAATTTGTGTAATGAGCACCATTGGTCTGTTTGCCAAATTTGGGCATTATAACCAATATTCATGATATTTATGAATATTGCAAGGTACATGAAGGTAAAATATGGTGTTCAAATTTGGCTCGAATATCCTTATGGTCGTTACAATCGAGTGAGTTTTTTATGAAAGAACTGTAGTATGAGTGGAAGAAATGGCATTATCGGGCCTTGATTCACTACAAAACAGTCAAAATGCTTGTTTTTGAAATTATATCGGTACGTGTGTTGGTTTTTTAATTTTTTTTGCATGAAATATGAAGATAACATTCAAATCAAAATCAATTGTGATATTTTGACCTAAATACATTTGTTTGGCAAGATATGTCTTTCGAAAGGAGTGGATACGTGCAGTTGGTCTATACCCTTGAGTGTGTGATTATTACGTGGTCAATTCACTACACATGAGTGAATGGGAGATGTCTACCAACTTTTTCGAATGATCTTTCAACTAACCTGTCTCAGTTCATGTCATTTTTCAGAAATGACAGCCGGGTAAAATGAAAAGATCAGAGTGTGTAGACACATTTAATACCATACGAAAATATAATAAGTTTGAAAAGCACCAAGTTATCAATACCTTAAATCCTGCAGCAGCACTCTCCCAACTAACATACTCATCCTGCTGGACATGCAGTGTCAACGTGAGACCGTTCTGCTTTCCTGGCTGACTAATTTGCAGAAGTTCACTTTTATTTTCGGGGTCATTAAACGTAAAGCAGACTCCCCAATCTGTCAAAGTAGTGGTAAAGTTCCTTGAGTCGCATGATTCAATTCCACGCCATTTGCAATCAACAACAGTTTCATTTAATTGATGTGCATACTCGACGAAAGTGTTTCTTTTGTTTGGAAGATATTTTTCATAAATGGTCCAATTGATTGGTTTGTCATTAAATCGAGCTGAAAATTAAATTTGTTAAATTTTGTTGTAATATACAATTTGATCTAAAGACTTCACAACAAGTAACGCAGCCGTTCAAGTACAAATACGCATATAGCTTCAAAACCGTTATTCGTATTTACAATATTTTAGCTTATTTTAACACAAGAAGAAAGGTGGCCCATGTACTCGCATTGTGGTACTCCAATCGCCTAATTTTATTAAGTATTAACAAGATAGCAGTATTGTCAAAGAAAATTACAGCGATCAATGGTTATTAAACGCAAGCATAAGGCATGCACAACCCACCATTATCTTCGCGCTGGATTCTAATCAATACAATTAACTACAACTTTTAAATTCGGGGTTTTTAATTTAAAAATACTGATAACTCTTTATAATATTAAACGAAATTGGGATATCAAAGTAACAAGTAAACATATTAACTTATGTAAACGTCCTTAAATATTAATGCTGGTAAAAATTTGACTTCTCGACTCAAAATGTTAGTTGAATTTTGACTTTTCCGGTTGATCATTGACCCGGAAGTGACCACTTGACCTTGACCTTGTGACCTTTGACTTCCCTAAACGCCATACGGTATTACTATTGGCGACAACTTTGTTCATAACGTTAGGCAGGACCTAACAGTGCACACAACAATTTCGGTCGTGAGTGAGTCCCAAATATGAAGAGGGGTCATACTTATAAGCCTGATACTTGGGATCATACTCTCTTCCCAATTTTGTATACTGTCAAGATGGTCATAAGGAATGCACTGGGTTATTGGGTTGTGATATCTTTTGTCTACGGCAACTCACTACGGTTTCGCCTTTAGACCCAGGATAGGATATAAGTTAACTGCAGATATTAGCATAGCAAACACATAATCAGTAGTTCGTAGTTACTATTGATATATTGACCTTAATTAACAGGGTAAATTAAAACGTCAAATCGATTTTATGTCTGTTTATGATTGAAAATATTTTGACGCATTTAATCAACCCCGATCTTTTTGTCGACCCCAAAAAATCAATTTGTATATTTAATTGAGCAGCCCTGTCTACAACATGGTGCGATATATTGATAATTCCTTAATGTGATCATTTTCATGCAACAGAAAACATTAAAATACCAAGAAATTAAAAACGCCTTCTTCTATACAACTAGCTCATTTTGTTTGATCAAGACAATAATGTGTTAGTACTATTATAGGTAGTGCAATCCCTACTTACTTATAGAAAAGAAACAGTCTTGTTCTTAGTTCTGTTTAAATACGCACTCATTTGGTAAACACATTGATTTGGATATAAAATTGCAAAAATTTTGCGCTCGTCGCGTGAAATGAATCCAATGTGTATCAACTTTCGCTTCAAATATTATGAAACTGAAAATAGCGTACATCCCAGTTAAAGTAGGTCGGCATAATGCTCACTGGGCAATTTTTTCTTCCCTCCCCCGACAAGTACGTCACTGCAAATAAACGGCAAAATGCTTCAATTGGGCCTTCATTGCATATTGAACATTTTTTAAGTTTTTTCTTCTTTTTTTTTTACACAATAATAGTGCAAAAAGTGTCCACCAATGCCTTCATTTGGCGCTCATTTTGTAATTGTTTTTCAACGGCCCACTTCAAGGTCATATTTTACACACCTTGTATCCCCCCTTCCCTCCCCCATCAACTTTGGACGCCTTTGATACCCTGCAATAAACAAAACCTATATAGGTGCAGTATTTGTGAAGAGATCTCAGATTTGTTAATAAAAACCAGAATCCCAATAAATTAATTTAATAATTTGTCAGGGAAAAAAAATCTAAATTTGTCAAAATATCTTATATTATTGTTCACCTACCTTGAACCCCATATACCATGTTGAGTAGCGATAACTGAGTTGGATTACTCTTGGACTTTCGGAACTGATTGTAGTTGCATATTGTGACGGCAGGAAAGTCTAAATCTGGTACATACGTAACGCCTACAACAGTATTGACATCATGTCTACAAAATCGGAGGGTGTTCAGAACTATGTTAACAAAAAGATATGAGTCTGCGACAAGAATAATGGCAACCCAAAATAATCTAAGAAAGAGAGAAATGAAATATTCTTAAGTTAGACTTAACAATAAGACATTAATAAATAAAATTAACATACTACATTGTATACACAAGAGGACAAATGCTGAGTTGCTGACTGTTCAAATGGTCACAGATATGAGATTATAGCTTTTGCGATACCCTTAGATAGCATAATAATGGTCGCCAATATGTTAAAAGTTCGTCTGAATTTGATCATCAACGCTTAATCTTAATTTCAAAATATCTTTGATCCAAAGCTATTCTTATTTCAATGTCAACATACTACATTCCCTATTCCAACCATCTACCTTATACCAGCCCTAACATCCTAATTCTTTTTTATTGCTTTGGGGAATATTCCTAAAATATATGTAATCAAAAACTCAAAACCAATGGATTTGAAATTACAACCTAATAGAATATAATTTCCAATCATATTTAGATTTCTCCTCCATCGCAATTTATTAAAGCCATAATTTTTAGATTAATTACTCTTTGCCAAATATTGCGAATTAATACTATTAACAACTGTTAAGAAAGGTTTTCTATTCATTTTAAGCCGAATTAATGGGATAAAAGTTAAGTAAACAAAACCTCTGCCAATTATAATTTAGCCGCTTAACTGTATAGCTCTATGGGTGATTTAAAGTTGCGACATTACATTATAAATAAGCAAAAAAAAAATCGTTTTACAAAATTAACCAAATCCATTTGTGGCAGACTGGTATAGTCAATCCAAGAATTTAGTTAGTAACCTTTGTGAAATTTTAATGAAGTTCATTTACGTTTTATATGATTATGAAAGTAATTACTTTCTTACCGTCTTAATATATGGTTTCTGCGATTAGTCACATGCCGTACTCCATGGTGAGTCGTAGTAACTCCATATTGATGTATCTCGTCCCAAAAACATTTCTTGTTGGTCTCCCTACTTCTTTTGCTCTCTACAGTATCCAAATTGATATCAACAACAGTATGTGATGAGTTGTACTTCCAAGAACTATCTCCATTTGAAAAGTGGTTAGAGGGTGTCGTAGACCAAGCATCCATGTTCTTTTAACACAACGTACAAGCGTTGAAACGTGGCTGTTGTAATTAGGGCGGCCAAGGATTGCGTAAGCTTAATGGAAAAGCCTCTTGAATAGTAAAGGCCCCATTTCATGGTCGACATATATTCAATAATTAAAATAATCAATATATAAACAGTAATTGGACTAACCTTTAATGAATCACATTTTAAGGGTTCATGATGCCAATAACTTTTAACATATTCAGCAATTTAAGAATTTAAAAAATTTTAATTGCAATTCTGGGTAAAAACCACATGTGCCTGCTAACGGTCAAAATTTTTTTATTGCATGAGGTGAAAGGGCTTTGGTAGTAGGCTACAAAAGGGCACATCAAGAATGCCTCCGGAGCTTGTTGCCATAGCAACGGCAGATTTTATGATTTTGGTGATTTTTGCTTATTTTGGGGTGAAAATAGGGGAAAATATGCACTTTTCTGAATTGCTCCTGACTTTAAATTTGAGGTCACATTAAAAAACAACCTTACCACCATAAAGTACTATCTTTGTGCTTTCCCCAGATGCAAAAAATATTTCAATAATTTTTTCCTATGTGCAATTTTAGGGTTGGGCAACATTGCCAATTTAGCACTTTTGAAAAAATGCAATTTTTACCCTATCTTTGAAGTCTAAAAACTAATTTTGCTTGAGCACCGATAATTATTTCCTCTTTGTTGGTACTTGGGTAGACATTGCCGCTTCCAAATTTGGTAAAAAATTTCTGGGGCTATTTGATCTGTAAAGCCAGTGTTGCCAGAAAGTTTGATAATTTTCAAAAAATGCATTTTTCGAAATAATGCATTTTCTACATATTTACTTATGTAACCTTTAATACCACCAACTTAATTGAAATATTTGCACACTTTGCACACATAATTAGACACACACTGCAACGGAAGCAACACTTTGAGGCTGGGGACAAGTCCTGTCCTGCAAAATCCGGTATTGCAGGAAAATCTTACTTTATTTATCCAATTTTTCAATTTGTGCGTTTTACAATTATTTATTCGGTTAATTTTATACTATCAATGTTAGTTGAATAGAATGTGCATTTAAACATCATCTGGTACAATATAGGTTCAGACACATGGGCGAGCTTCTCGACAGGTGCCTTAGTACACCTTAGGCTTAGGCGATCTTGAGGATACTAAGCCTAGTTTTTACCAAAAATAGTAATTTTTACATGTGAAATTTTTTGAAAAATGACCTAATCTTGGAAAGTGTATCATCTTACTAAGATATATGTTTGGATCAAAAAAGTAAATCACAACATTTTTCTGTGACCTATGGTTTTTGACATATGACCTCTTGGAATTCATAAGTAGGCCCAAAATGCTGGTTTTTAATGATTTTGGTCATTTTGGGCAAACTTTGACAATTTTTACCATTTTAGCAATTTTTTGCATTACAAAAGTTTAAATTACACTATACGTTTATTGATAAATAGTTCTTCTTTAAGTTTAAGCTATTGAGAGAATTTAACGAGTATGCAGTTTCCATGGCAACAGCTATTAATGCTCATTTTTAAGCAAATATCTGTAAAACAGAGCTAATTTCCTAGTAAAATTAGTAAAATTTTTATGTAAATGGCCGTTTCCATGGAAACTGTCTTCTCTTTGAATTCTCCTAATAGCTTAAAATGGCCGAGTGAACTCGTATCAACGAATAACAGTTTCAAGTGTATTCTCTGATTTAAACCTCTGCTTTATACTAACAATAGGCCTATCAATACTCACAAAATTTACTGAACAAATCTGAAGAAATTATCACAAAAACATCGCAGCAACATTGCTTCTATTGTTCCGGTGAAATTTTCTAAAGAAATACACAAGTGTATAAGAAAATATACATTATTGTTACGTCATTTGTACAATTTTTCAGAAGAATTTTTACAGGATGTTAACTTCGCTGTCAGAAATGTCTGTAAAATTAATCGCCTTTCCTCCCTTTTCTCTTCTCTTTTTCCCCTTCCCCTTTCTCTTCTCTTCTCTCCTTTCCTCTGGAAGGAGGAAGCCGCCCCTGAATTCACGTCTGGGCCTTGGCGGGGATATGAAACTGCATTCCATCACCCGTGTTGAAAAAGAATGATGAAAGTTTACAACACAATATTCATTGAATTCAACATTGATTTTTAAGCCGATATAATCCACCCAATTGCATGGGCAGTAACAGCTATATAGTAACAACTGAATTCTGACCATCACTTGGCTCGATGGATTCTTCTAGCGGCCCACTCTATTCGCCCCAAACACTCAATGTGGACCGGGATGTGGCCAAGATCAAGGCCCTCATAAATAAATATTTTTCTAGTATGCAGGATATGGTAAATCTTTAGATCCTTCATTTTTTATTATAAAGACCATCGAATGTTATCTTCCGCAGTTGATCACATCCTTGCATCCCTGATCCTGGGCATCTCGGGAGGGGAATATTTAAAATTGTGAGTCTTTCAGGGAAAATGTTAAACATCGGACCTTTCAAAGGGAAGCTTTAGTAAGGGTATGGAAGTAAGAGAGGTCTTCTTCTGTGTCAAATGTTATTTAGTAATTTATTATCAAATTAAGCAGAGCAATTTTGAAATTTGACCCGTACATGAAGTTTGACCTGAAGTGACCTATGCTGTGATTTTAACATATTCCCCTCTCGGTTTATATTCACCAAGTTTGAGCCTAATCACAGATATTTCAACCCCTAAATGACCTTCGACCTCAACATCATTTAGGGTATTATGTATTATATCTTTTCTCCCTTCAATGATCATATCATTGTTACCATGATACTTTTGGAATGGCAATTTTAACCAAATTGATAGCATATACACAAACGGATAGAAAATTATCTTGAGGATTGTGTTAGAAACTAGAGAAAATGGTTGAAAATAGGGAGTGTTTTAATTGCAACAGCACATCATGACCCACTAGCTTCATCACCAGTTGGATTTTTGCTTGCATTGTAGACTAGTAACTATTGTCTGTATGGTTGTTTCCATGTGAACATGTGAAGACAATGATGTTACCTTTCCACCCTGGACAAGCATCCCGTCAACAGGTCCTGTTTCAGTATAAACGTAGAAGTAGAAATTGATGGCATCGGAACAATAAAAGGATGTCTTAATTTAGGGGAGAATTTCAATGAGGGTGTCAAATAATGCAAACGTCAATATTGATGCCCGCATGGGAGTTTGAAGTTTACATTTTTGTTCGTATCATTCATTTTACCAGGCTATATTTCGAAACATGTGCACGCATGTTTTGACGAACTCAAAAGTTACGGTATGGGTAAATTAATTGTCATATAATCTGGTAACACCATGATTGCCTAAGTTTCAATACCTGTTTGAGATGGTGGTAAAAAAAGGTCCCATTTTTGCCCAAAATGGCCAAAATCATTACACTCTTATTTCGCCAATTAAAAAAGTCTTAAACAATCTTAATCAATCTTAAACTCGTGTTAGTTACGTGGTCATCTCGTCGAAATATTGGTTAAGGGCCCTTAATTTTCTTGTTGTTTAAGGCTCAAATCAATAGTTGGTTAAAACTTGTAACCAATAAATGCATATAGCACTTTAACCAGCTTCAAGTTTAAGTGCTTAACCAACTAGGTTGTTTAAGGTCTTTTAATCAATATTTGCTTAATAAATCTAAACAGATAATGATTTATATGTTCTATTTTATCTAAGGATTGTTTAAGAAATACAACTGCTTAATCAATGGTTGTATTGGATTTAATTATGACTGGGACTTTCTTTCTTTCTTTTTTTAAAATTTTATACCGAAACATAATTCATGATAGATTTGAAGTCATCAGATCTTGGTCAACTGTGAGATTCGTTCAAAAATACAATTTCATGCATAAAGTATTTTGGGTTTTTTTTATCAGTTCAACCCGCTATTTATCCGGGCAATGTATCCGAGTAAAAAATTAAAATCTAGTAAGCCTTTCTCTCTCGCATGCATTACGATACAATGCTAAAATACAATACATCAACGCTAATAAATTCACACACTCGATACGGTATCCAGCATACCGATACTTCAATGCATCTCGTCTACATTGTAAGCTATTGTGCGTATGCCCAAAACTGAACATCGCGGTACACACATTGGTGATATACATGTACCGTGCACGTAGAACAGTACAGTACAGTATCGCTAGAATGTCAATCCCAATGACGTTGTTAAATCTAGCAAATGAACGCATCAATATCCATCCTTTATGTCTCAACGATGTCTATGCTAACTTATCAAACGAATCTCGAGTTTGGTGCAACCTGATTGACTCAAACCTACCTATTTGAACGAAGTTTCAGGAGACCATAAGCAGCACGACCAGCATTCACTCGTGGCCGCCATTTGCTTTTGTCATTTTAAACAATACTTGGTTAAAGTTCCGTGGCGCGAGATGTATCGTTAAACAGGTAAAGTACAATTCCACTAAACATTACACAGTTTAACGCCTTTTAACGTAACAAAAAATAACCACCTTTATACGCTCGAGTTTAACAGTCTTTTAACATACGTTAAAACAGATTAAGCGCAAAATCACGCCTTTGAACATTAATTGTTTAAAAATCTTAAACTTTTCTTCTTATACTTGGCGACTGTTAACTGCCGGAACAAGAGTGTAAAATCCTACATTTTAGGCCTACTTATGAATTCCAAGAGGTCATAGGTCAAAAACAACAGGTCACAGAAAAATGTTGAGATTTACTTTTTCGATCCAAACATCCATCTTAATAAGCTGATACACTTTTCAAGATCCATATAATTATGTCATTTAAAAAAAAAATTCAATACAAAAATGACAATTTTTGATCAAAACTAGGCTTAGTATCCTCAAGGTCCCCTAAGCCTATGGCTTGCTATGCCACCTGTTGCAAAACTAGCCCATGCATGTGTCTGAACCTGTATTGTATCAGATAATGTTTAAATGCACATCCTATTCAACTAACATTGATAGTATAAAATAAGCCGAATAAATAATTGTAAAACGCACAAATTGGAAATTTGGATTAATAAAGTAAGATTTTCTGGCAATACCGGTTTTTGCAGGACAGGACTTGTCCCCAGCCTCAAAGTGTTGTTTACGTTGCAGTGTGTGTCTAATCATGTGTGCAAAGTGTGCAAATATTTCAATTAAATTGGTGGTATTAAAGGTTACATGATTAAATATGTAGAAAATGCATTATTTTGACAAATGCATTTTTTGAAAAATATCAAACTTTCTGGCAACACTGGCTTTACAGGTCAAATAGCCCCAGAGATTTTTTACCAAATTTGGAAGGGGCAATGTCTGCCCGAGTACCAACAAAGAGGAAATAATTATCGGTGCTCAAGCAAAATTAGTTTTTAGACTTCAAAGATAGGGTAAAAATTGTATTTTTTCAAAAGTGCTAAATTGGCAATGTTGCCCAGCCCTAAAATTGCACATAGGGAAATATTATTGAAATATTATTTGCATCTGGGGAAAGCACAAAGATAGTACTTTATGGTGGTAATTTTTTGAATGTGACTTCAAATTTAAAGTCAGGAGCAATACAGAAAAGTACATATTTTCCTTTATTTTCACCCCAAAATAAGCAAAAATCGCCAAAATCATAAAATCTGCCGTTGCTATGGCAACAAGCTCCAGAGGAATTTTTGATGTGACTTTTTGTAACCTACTACCAAACCCCTTTGACCTCATGCAATAAAATTTTTTTGACCGTTAGCAGGCACATGTGGTTTTTACCCAGAATTGCAATTAAATTGCTGAATATGTTAGGATGTGAACACAAATTTGATTCTGTTGGACAAACGTCCCCGCTATGATTTCCACAATCGTTGGAGCATGAGCCCTTATGGATGATATTGACTGTGTTCTATAGGATAGTTTTGCTGGTAATTGAATAATTCAAATGTAGAGACATAATGGTTCTTGTCACTCTCTCCATTGGGAATCGGTCCTTGGTATAAAAATATCTCATTCTACTAATTAGGGATTCAGTCATAAAATCATGTAATCAGGTGTAATACTATCTATAATTAGGGATTTAATCATGTTTGATCGTAGTTCATCACCGTTTAACAACGATGCGAGTTCGCTTTGCCTGCGTCTGCGTATTTAACTTCGCGAGGGCAGCTTTATCTGCCCGAGCTACAGATTATTTCACAAGGAATGTCCGTTAGCGACAGTATCTCTGTTAATATCGTGAACAGAATTAATACAGCAATGTTTAACCGCCTCCTCAGAAATAATGAATTCAACACGTAAACGTGTATATATAATTGTTTTTACGTACACAAGTTCCAGGCATTGACGAATTTCATTCGCTCACGCGTAACTCGCGTTCCGTTAACTTGTGTTGGCGTATACACTATACTGCAAAAGTGTTAGACTATGCCATAGTGAAATTTTGATAAATACAAATATTTTATTATTAATCATGATGAACGCATTCCATTAAACTCAATATTTTACTGATGTTTATTATAATTAATTGATGTCTCCGGTAATCACAACATTATGCCGTATATTAGGGATGTCCACTGTTGCTACTGGAACTGTTTCAACCCGGGGTGTGTGTGCACTCACCCACGTATTGTCTATGCAAACACACCCCATGCACTAAGTCCAAGACATGATAAATGGTAACAGTACTTGTTGTGGTCCAATTTATAGGCCTAAAACAGGGTGTTTCAAAAAAATCCTTATTCTACCAGAAAACATTAACCAATCTCTTTCCTGATTTGTCAATAAATAGAGAGGACCTTCCTTTATCAAGGGATCAAGTTTTTTAAAAGAAATAATCATAGAGATGAGAGAAGCAAACTTACAAAATATGCATACTTGAACTATTTTTAAGACAAAATGTGCAGATGTTAAGGAGTTGAAGAATGTTTAAGCCTACCAAAATCCATCTCAAATTATGCACTTCTGGCCACCATGCCCATTTCAGATATGCTACCCATCATGGCTTCCATGCACATACAGTGTATTGCTCACTGTAGTAAAGACAACCTTTGAGTTGGAGCAAATTTCTCAAAATGAGTAGTGATTTATGTTAGCAAATTTATATCATAATGAAACACTTTTTAAAATGTTCTAGCAGCCCTATATAAAACCGTGACACTCGAAAGGCCATATCTCTGGAATGGAACGTCCGATTAAGATTATGTAAACGCCAAATTTGTTTTTGCAAGATAAAGGGACATATCAAAAGTTATGAGCCGATTGAAATAATTGTTTCGGTTTATTAAAGCTAACGGGTACAGGCTTCTTTACATACTTACATATACTTGATCAACTTTTCTGAAATAGTAGAAAAAGAGGGCGCAATGAGGGGCACCTTTTTTGGGACACCTTGTACCTTACTAACAAAATATCAAGCGTGGTCTTATGATTTTTATGAACGACCCAGCAAAATACAGAAATGTTTTTAATGACTTTTGAAAACGTTTTAATAACATTTAAATGTCGGGTTATATAGAGGTCAGGAAAACGTTTTTAACCCCCAACCCCAAAATAACATTCTATTTAGAATGTTTTGCATCAAGTTTTCAAAAATGTTTTTGGAATGTTATTTAAAAAAACGTTTTTATAGCCTTTATATAACCGGACATTTAAACGTTTTCATTTTGTGTTTGCTGGGGAGGTTAATGACTGATATGATTTTGTTGACGTGCAAATGACAAATCAATGTATTTACCCTTTAAGTGCATTGATTTTTGTCATGAATATCAATAGTAAATTACATGCACCTGTATACAAAGATATGAAATTGGATCGATTGAGCCCTTATTATAAACAACATCCCATTGGAATACAAGGGGTGAAGGTGTAACTTGCGAGCCCCTAACATGATTTTAACATAATATTTATACCTCATTTATTTGCATTAATTTTTACTAAGAATTTACAGCTGACCATTGATTCTTCCCCTTTTGATAATACGTATTCATTCACCAATTAATGTCTCACTTTATAATCATGCAAAAGGTTAATAAGTATTAACGTCAATGTCGTTTATTCCGGATATGAATGAACTTTGGCATGTTTGAACAGTAGCAGCCAACGCCTAAGCTACGTTTTTAATATTAATACATTATGTCAGTCCCATATAGATAGGACAGTAGCAATATTGCTGTCAATATTATAACATCATGGATAACAGCTTCATCACACTTAATGTTGGTGTTTACACCACTCTTCTATCTACGTTACACGTTACCGAAACTCCAGACTTGGGCGCATGCTGAGTGACAACCCTGACGATAGTCTGCTGCCATTAAAAGACACGCCAACTGCACATTACATTATCGACGGAGACGGTAAATTATTCCGACACGTCCTCAATTTCATGAGAACATCGGAACTAATTCTTCCCGATGGTTTCAAAGAATTGGATATGCTGACTAAAGAAGCTGAATTCTATGATATTGGTGAATTGATCGAAGCAATTGCTACCAGAAGAGTAAAACAAGAATTTACATGGCCACCATACAAAGGTGTACCGCCTCAGGAAATGTGGGCTAACCGCAATTTATCATCAATGACGTATTCTGGTGTCTTCACAGACAGGACATTCATTGGCAGTTATGAGATGTTGGTCGCAATGAATTGCTTATTTAACCCAGCAAATATGCATGTAGATCAATCAAACCATACTACAAGTACATTTGTGAATCCCGGTAGTACTGTTTTACATATCTGTTGGTATCAACTAAACGAGGTTGGGCGTGTTGATTGTGGTACCCCATCTCATATATCAAGGAGTCCTTACTCTTCTGAAAAGACTGAAAAAGTCATCGACAAAATCTGTTCACTTGGATTCAGGCTTCAGAATAGTTTGGATCACGTGCCGACATCACAACCAATCAAGAAAGAGCATAAGTTTGTTTCACTGCACTGTGCAAAAACCTACATTTTTAGGAAGACCTGATTAGAGTAATCAACGATATCAATGAATTTTGATCAGAAGTGATGTATATAGAAAGTAACGTGAATCATGTTGGATGTGCGTTAAAACATGGACTTGTATACATTCTGTTGTACATTCGACGGAAGCGGTGTATTATTTTAGAAATAGTAAACATTCACTGCGGAAATGTCAGCGCTTTGTACACTGTTGAATGACGTTTGGATTTTCGTGTGAGATTGACTTATTCATGTGCATTTATACAAAATTCTGGATGTACATGTATAATAAAATGTATTTAATTGTGCCAAATCACACAAGAAGGTGACCATTTAATTCTGTGAAATTGTAAACAGAGAACCATTGTTTGAATAACTTCCTCATCTTTACAAGAGTACTACCGAATTCAATAATTAATAATCAATGATTTTCACAATGATCTTGACTTGATTAGAGAAATCAAAGAAACGAATGTACCTAACAAGCACTGTACATTCGACTGAAGCGGTATTAAAGTTTAAAAAGCAATAGTAAAGTTTTGGCTGGAATTTCAGCAATTTGAATGATGTTTGGAATTCGTGTGTGATTGGTTTATTATTCGTGTGCATTAATATACGATTGATCAAGTGGTATGTGTCCACACCCAACCGAGGGTGCCACTCCTCATTAGACACGGGTCAATATTCATTTTCATTAAATATGTCAACAAAAAAATATTAAAAATGAAAGATGTGACCCTGGGATAGGCTGAAATGAAAGAGATAAAATATGAGTTTACTCTTAAGGTTAGTAACTATTTAAACTGTTGCGATTTGGTAGTTCACAGCATCTTGTGAATGGTAGTGAGCTTTGGTAAAAATTGCATCGACCATTTCGAAGCGAGTGTGTAGAAGTACTCAAATATCACAGCTATACTTTTGTAGGTCCTGTGGTTCTTGAGTTATGTTGCAAAGAGAGCTGAAACAATAAAGCGTACATAACTCATTAACAACAATAAATTAAGCAAGTTATCGTAAGTGACATTTTTGGCCAAAATGAGATTTTGACGAATTATGGAAGGCTATATAAAAGCACACATTTTAACCTAGGTTTTAAGTTCCAAATTTGCTTAATTATTTTTTAATTAATAAAATAAAATATCGTAAGTGCAATGCAATTTTAAATAATGCATGCAAGACTATCGTATGTGCCACTTACGATAGTCTTGCACGCTAATTCTGTTTTTCATTTTTCTGCAAGACCATCGTATGTGCCACATACGCTACTTTATTGGGCCTAAACAACAAAATCGTGCAAAACAGTCTCTACCACATCACTGGCTGTGACGCTGACGGTTGTATGCGTTGTCATCATGCTGGCTAAGTTCATAGCTCCCGTGACTGGTAATAGAGAAGATAAATCCGGTGTTTTTAGTTTGAGATTCATTAATAAATCTTGAGAGATAACATTACGGGAAAAGGTTTCTTGCTGTTGTAAATATTATGTGCCAAAATAAATTAACACTTGTTAAGAAACATAAAATGGACATATTGGATATTTGAGCCGATATTACGTATATCCTAATTTAGCAATGAATGCTACACTATCGTATGTGGCACATACGATAGTGTTGCACTCTACACTTATTTCTATTTGAGTGCAACACTATCGTATGTGGCACATACGATAGTGTTGCACTCTACACTCATTTCAATTTGAGTGTAACACTATCGTATGTGGCACTTACGACATCTAAATCAGTAAATATTTCATCGATTTATTAACTTTAACACCATTTATATAGTTTATATTATTAAAATCAAATTGCTTTACATTCCCATGTCATTTTATGGCTACTTGGAAACAAATGGCTACGCTAAACACAAAAATGCTCCTCCTGTAAAACTGTCCAAACTGCACTTACGATAGTGTAGCACTCTGCCGACGATATGTTTTGTAGAATGAACCTTTGCAAAACATTCGTGAATTGATCGAAGCAATTGCTACCAGAAGAGTAAAACAAGAATTTCGAGTTGAAATAAGAGAATTTAAGCAAGAATTGACATGGCCACCATACAAAGGTGTGCCGTCGCAAAAAGAATTGGATCAACGCAAATATCAGTCAGAAACGTATTCCGGTGTCTTCACGGACTGGACATTCATTGGCAGTTATGCGATGCTGGTTGCAATAATCCTTCTATTTCAACCAGCAATTATGGAGGTAACTCAACATTACCGGACTGACACTAGATTTGTGAATCCTGATAGTACTGTGTTACATATTTGTTGGTACACAAGCAAACAACCAAGCACGTTATACAGAAATATGGATTGTTCTCACCCATCCTATATATCAAGGAGTCCTTACTCTTCAGAAAAGACTGAAAAAGTCATGGACAAAATCTGTTCACTTGGATTCAGGCTTCAGCAAAATTTGGACCACGTGGTGACGTTACAACCAATCAAAAAAGAGCATAAGTATGTGTCACTGCACAGCGCAAGAACCTACATTTTTTAAGGAGACCTGATTAGAGTAATCAATGATACCAATGAATATTGAAGTGATGTATAGAAAAGTAACGTCAATCATAATGTTTAGACTGTCTTCAAGGCAAGTTGGAAGTGTGTATAACCTGAACTTGTGTACATTCGACTGAATGAATACTGTGGAATAATGGTCGAAATTAGTGTACGATTGACTAATGCAGTTGCATTAATACAGAATTGGTCATTTTGGATATACATAATAAAATATTTGACTTCTGTCAAATAGTGACCATTTGTTTCTAAAAATGTTAAACAGAGAACTACTGTTTAATAACTCATCTTTATCGAGAGTACTACCAAGTTCAATTGAATAACCAATGATTTTCACAATGCTCGTGACTTGAATTACAGCAATCAAGGAAACGGAAGATCCACACTGCCTCACAAGCACTGTACATTGGAATGGAGCGATATTAACGTTTATAAAGCAATAGTAAAATTTTGGCTCAAACATTTCAGCAATTGAATGATGTTTAGAATATTTGTGATTTTTACAAGAATTTCAAGTTGAAATAATACAGTCTTTACATTATAGTGTGGAATATGTTTTATATATTAATATTAATTGGAGGTGTTTGGAGATGGTGTAAAATAATTGTTTGATAGAAAATGTGCCTTCCATGAGTTTACATAATGGTGCTCATAATGTAGGTGAATTTGCCTAAAATGGAGCATTTATGGAGGCTGACTTTGAGCTTTGTTGGGAACATTATGTTACTGTTATGCAATAGTGTTGTATTATTATCAAATTTATAGGGGTTTGAGGTGATATTTCCTCAACTTCGTCAACAGTTGGCATTCATCACAGCTGAAATACACTTGCAATGTACCAATTGTGTGAACATGGGAGGAGCTTAAAATATGTCTCTTAAAAGTGGTACGTACTCAGAAATTTGGAATGGCTCCCCTGAGGTCAAATGTTATAAACTTACGGTAGGCCTATTTGTTTTTAATTAATATGCTCTAAAATGAAACTCCACTTACATAGACCTACTTTATAGCAAGCATAATTGCGTTATAATATGATACGGTAGTTCGAATGATTTGTTCTATATTCGTGTGACGAATGTTGTAAAATGAAACTGCACTTGTAGGCCTACTAACTTCATAACAAATTAGGCCTACATAATTATGTTTAGATCGAACACTAAATATGTTGTAATGTGAGTTGAAATGTTGAATGGTATGTTTACACTTACCTAGTTAAAGCCATATTATAACATTCAGTTTGCTGAGGAAGACGCCCTCGCTGAATTTTTAAAATTCTTTTTTTCACACGATTAAATTGTACTTTATTAAACCAATGTACCCTGCAAGATTTTAGGTGCTGTAGTTTTGTCAAAATGCGAGATTTTGAATAAAACGCCGGAACCGGTGCTTTATTATTACAATGGAATTATTAGTCGAACGCATACACGATGTTCATAACACACAGTACGTACACGGCGTGCGGGACGGTGATATACACAACAAAGGGTCGTACCACAACATGACCGAAGGAGTGGTACGTATTGGCGACATGTGCGCTGGTAGTAAATTCCAATTTTCTTTGCTTTGCCGTAGTTGTTCGGCTCAAAAATAAAAGGGATATATCTGACAGTAAAAGCTAACATTTTATGGCAAAGAAATGCTAATCTATTTTTTTTAAAATGTTATAATATGGCTTTAATGAAGAAAGCCTAAATTGTGGATACAATTACAGCACTCGGACAAGACGCGAACCAACGTGTACGTTACAAATACACACACAGCCACACATTTGTATACGCACAGTAGCTCCACCGTTAGAGGGCAGTATCCTCTCTGTTTTCCGCTCTGTTTATAAATAGAGCAGATTTTTCTTATCCTAAATCGTGCCATAGATGAAACGTGGCATTAAATGAGTAAATCAACCGAGGACTTCCTTAGAGACTTCATTAAGATTACGTCATTGCTAATTTTGCCAGAGCTTGTTTTATTTTTCATGCAGCGGTGGACGGACTTATACTCTTTGTTTTGTGAGTGGTACAAAATTGCGATTCCCCGATAAATTAATACATTAATAAATTAAAGAATTAAAGTAATACTAATATGCGACCCCATAGAATATAAAAAGCAGAATTGGTATGTTAACATTGGTAACATTGCGGGTAACATTGGTATGTTAAAAATCGAAATGAGGTATGGGACTGGCTGGGGGCTAAGGGGCGTTATCTCAATGACAATATTGTTCAAGGTTGCGCCGCAGGCTTTTAAAGAAACAATGTTGCTCCAAAAACAATAGCAAACAAGCTTAAACTATAAATTAGCCCCCGATAGAGGGCAGGGCCTGACGAATGAGGGAAATTATGGGGTAATGAGTAAAAAATCTAAAAGTATGAATCGCACTTGGATAGTTTAGTCGTCGCATGGGAGTCGCCGGCCTCGGGCCTGCCGGCCCTGCGGCCTTGATGTTTTTGTTTGATACTGGGCCCCAGCATCAGCAAACAACAATGAGTAACCTTAAGGGTGACGAGCTGGCTCTAAAAAATGTCAAAATTGTTCGAGATGTAAATTACTAAAACAAATGGGGTCATTGGGTGTAAGCTGGTGAAAAAAGTGGTCGTTTGGTGGCAGATTTGCTAAAAAAGGGGGTCTATTAACATGATTAACAGGCATATGCCAATAATGTGAGTGTCCACCCCCGGGGTGGGGGGCATGGGCCTATATGATTATTTTGCAATGACTTGTAATGACCAAAACAGCATAGAATTTGATACATGGGGTACGTATTCAATTTATTATGACGCGCTTTATTGATCACCATTCAGTGATCCCAGCGCAAGTGAAAAACAATTAAAAGTATTTATGAATTGCTTGAAAGTGAAGGATAAGTCATTCAAATTGTCATTTGGTATTTTAGAAATGACAAATGTGGCAAAAAACAAAGAAAACAGTATTGACGATGTTGAAGCCCCAATTAAATACATGTAGCTAATTTTTCCTTATATACTGTCAGTATATAAATTGCAGATTCATGTAAATGTCTTATTTTGTTTTAAATACACAGCTTTCGGCTGAACCACTAGCAGGTTATGTTAGCACATCTACGACAATGACAAAAATAACAAAATCTGAATTTTGATGATTTTTACTATCATCCGGATGAGCAAATCACTAAATGGGCCATTAAATACCAAAATTATATTGTATCATTCTCAAAGTTTGCAATTAACCAAGCAGTAAATAATGATTCAAGTAAAATCCAAGCTTCATTTTGTTATATTTTCAATAAAGTTGTCGCAAGTACTTCCTCCCGTCCATGTGATCGTATTTCCCTCCTTTGCTCCATTTATTGCAATCTTTCCAGTACCACCGCTGTTAATTATGTCCCCGAGTTTCCCCTCGGTTGCAGAAATGAAGTTATAATACCAGAATGCGACCAATGTGGAGTATTACTGGAGCATATGATGGTAACCATGGTAACGGTTTACCTGAAGATATTAATTGACTTTTCGGTAAATCCCATAACCCTTTGCGAGTACACCTGAGAACTCGTCATTTGACGTCACGCCGACTTACAATGCGCAGTAACGATGTTCGATAAACGATGTGCGCATCGGCGCGGAGCGGCGTGACGCAGAATGACGAGTTCTTAGGTGTACTCGCAAAGGCTTATGGGATTTACCGAAAAGGTCAATTGGCCGCTGTCACGACATTTTCTAGGTTTTTAATATTGAAAAATAATTTAATCCTATATCTATAGATGCTATAGTAATAACGCACTCAATTAAAAAGTAAGTGAAAGTGACGTCTATAGCCTATATATTCCATTGGATGACATAGAAGCACCAAGTCAAAAGTAAGTCGGTGAAAGGTGAAGTACTAAAATCACCTAGATTTTATTGGATTCTAGCATGTCATGTGTAAGTGATCATGTCAAAACTCAACCGCCAGTTTCCCGCCGGTTCCAGGCGGTTCCGTCCGGTTCTCAAAGTCTACAGGAAAATCGCGCGGGTACCCACTAGAGTTTTATAAAGCAAGAGACCTATCGGTATAAAATGTTGCCGTCCTGGGGAAGGTGGATATGGGGTAATGGGGGTAGCGGCAACGTGATGCTGATGAGGGGGCACAAGCCGTTTTTCGGCAATTATCCTATGGGAATTTCTAAATTTTAAAATCTATTGACGCTTCAGCCACCGCCTATAAAATGTGTTAATTTTTAATTAGCCTTGATATCTTTGATAAAATAAATCGATGCTGCTATTACCCTGATTGCCAGTGGTGTAGCCAAGGGGGTGGGGCAAAGGGGGCAGCCACCCCCTGTGATAAGTCTTGCCCCCTCCCCCATGAGATGCTGGCCACTCTGATATGTTAGATTTTTAGCCCGGTTTTGTAATTTTTAACCCAATTTTGTTAACGTTCCACCCTAAAAGTTTTCTTGCCCCCCTTTGCCCACCCTCTGAAAAAACCTTTTTGCTAGCACACTGAATGTCTTCCTGTGCTTTTTATATTATGTACAGCGCATCGAAACGTCTTATGCGCTTTATAAATGAAATTTATGTTATGTTATGTTATGTTATGTTATGTTATGTTATGTTATGTTATGTTATGTTATGTTATGTTATGTTATGTTATGTTATGTTATGTTATGTTATGTTTTTGAATGACCCTCCTATTTTCTAGCAGTTGTCCATCACCAATACAGACATTATGTGATTCAGAAAATAATAAACTCACAACTTTTAAATCACTTACTTGAAATCAATGAAACACTGTTCTGAACTTAAATTAAGCGATCTAAACAATGATAATATATTCAAGCAATTTTAACCATAACCATAAACAAGAAACCGTTTTGCTTTGGTGACAAGCCAATTGGCACACGAATAAGAAAAATCAATCACCGTCTAGTGATTCCAAGTATGCGCTATTGTGATCGCGAAATAAACATATCGACATTTTGTTAATCTCTCCGGTTGTGTACTAAAACGGCGGTTGCTATGCATTCTTGAATATTCATATACCAATAATCTCTGACCAACGGAAGGAACTGCTCGGAAAAGGCGGGCAACCGGCGGTCGAGTTTTGATTTGATCCCTAAGACAATAATGATCCATTAGCCATTAAGAGCTATTGCCTGTAAAATGTATTCTTTCAGTTCATAGTGTTGTGTCAGGGAGAGTAACAATGGACAATTCTGGGCTATAACGGTAGTGTAATTCAAACGCGTCTTGATACGACCCACCAGTGCTATATTGAAGGCATTTTCAAATGTATTCTTAACCAAGGGTACAGTAAAAGTACATATTATAGTGTTCACAAGTTTCCATAAAGCATGGAGAACAATATTGGGAATGCCTCCTTGCCGGCAGCCTCGCCAACAACAGAAGAAACGCCCAACCAGACAACATCAGAGAAGAAATCATCATCTGAAATTACACATGATTTTGCATCCGAGTCCACTTTTCATGGTATCAAGTACGTGACAGATCCAAAACATAGCATATTCAGACGGTAAGTTTTTAAAATTCAAACATATTAGACATTCATAACCTCATTAATAAACGCGATGCGTGCGATCCAATCATATTTTATTATTTGTGAAAACGCGAACGCAAATCGAGGTCATTAATATCTCACAATTGACCGCAAAATGCGTAATTGTTCCAATGTCGCACACAATTGACTTCTGCGTGCGCCGTATTGTGCGTCCAACGAACTGCGGGCGCGCTGGCTGCCGTATTTGGATTGCGAGCTACCATATTTGCACAGATTCTGATACGCACTTTTGTTATTGGTCGTTTTGTTTTAGCCTGATCGATTTTGGGAAAGGGAAGATGTAAAAATTGTTTATTTTTACAAACTTTTGAGGAAAATTTTGTGTTATTTTGTAAAGTTAAAAGATCAAAGTGACGGTTATGAATGAGGTTAATAACTTTGCATCGGTTATATGTCGGGCATTGTGAAAAATCTAAACATTTTGCTTTGGACCTCGGATATCCCTCGGGGCTGCGCCCCTCGGGATATTCCTCGGTTCCAAAGGCAAATTGTTTAGATTTTTCATAATGCCCTCCAAATAACCGATGCGCAGTTATTAACCTCTAATTAAGGACTGAGTATGTAGATACGTGTATAAAATACGCTTTCATCATTGGTTAATTACCGATATACATGACGTGAATCTTATTAAAGCCATAATGCGTGATCTTATAATATGATTTTTTTTTTCAAATCTGATTTTGTGGCATATTGGTGATGTTTACATCTACCAACTCACATTTAAAATGGAATAAGCCAAAATACGTTGTGTTCGTCAGGTAAACAGCAATTTTGACATGATATCATATTCACACATTAGATCACTCATGGGACTCCACGGCCAAAAATTATACCCGTCTTTCACTTTACACTGCAAAAAATATTTTACTCAACAGTGAGTAAAAAAATACACAACATTAAGCTCATATAGGTCACAACTCAACAAATGAGTAAACAATTACTCAACATGAGCTCAACATGCACTAAAATACCATGCGAAAGACTAAACCTGAAGTGATTTAATGACAGTAACACCGAAGATCTCCGATTTTATTCAAGTGATGACTGACACGACTCGTGCATGTGTATCATTCAATCAGTCCCCCTTAAATACTTTGTAAAATAAATCGAAAAATATTTGACGAAATGCAAATGTGTAAAACGTTATTAGTAGCCTTTTTGTTTCACACATATGGACCAAATTATAGCGTCACGCGTCATTGCATTCAGTCACAATGGTTCATTATGTAAAAAAAAGACCGTTTTGTGCACTGATTTAGTCCTGACTCGACTATGCTAATGTTCAGATGTTGGGATTTCGACCAACATGGGTCAAAGATCGTAAGCAATTGCTCAAACACATTCATTGGTTGCCAATGAAAATTAATTCATAGAAATCCATGGCCTTATTGCACCTTACCTCACCGATTATCTTTAGAGATATTAGATAGATTGCGATGTTCCATACGTGCTGCGTGGACGGCGGACCGTCCGTTTATACGGAGTTCAAAACGTGCGTAGGCCTACATATTGCTAGTCTCGGTTCCAAGCAAGATTGTGCTCCTTCGTCATGAAGGGAAAAAGGCGGCTGGAACAAAGACCAACATCTGATTTGCTCACAACAGGCCGAAACACTTGAAATTTGGTGGTCGCCGGGTCTTATGTCTACTTCAATACAGCATGCTTTTGATTTTAAATAAAACCAAGGGTAACATGCTGCTTAGAATTGACTGTATTTCATTGCTTCTCAAATACTATGGTTACCCAAAAACAACTTAAGGACCACAACATCCATATATCATACGGTATCATATCATATAATTTATTTTCAAAATGAGACTTTTTCGTGGTGCAAATTAGTCGCGGTGTATGATCCGGGTCAAAATGTCAATGTACCGTGCGTATACCGTCCGTTTTTATCAAAAAGGCAAATCGCAATCTTTTTTTATATCTCGCACGCATTTCAATGTAATGGACAACGTACGCATGAACCGCGCGTATGAATGAAGTCAAAGTTTTACACCTCATTGCTACTTTATTAAATGATTTCTTACAAACAAAAAGGATCACATTAATACTTAGACGTTCCTTCGTATGTTCATTAACCGTGACTGTCTTTAATACATTGTTAAATAGACAAATGTTGCGCATTTTTAACGTTGTATCCACGTTCATTTCGTACGTGAAAATCTTCAAAACTAGCTAAATACGCGACTTCGCTATACATGAGAGTGATTTTGAATAGATTGACGGGCGTACGATCACGGCGTTTAGAAATCGCACGCGGTAGGACGAACTTGCGTACTAGTGATGCTAGCCTCCTTTTACGCAATCCAATGACAAGGCCTTGTATAGACTTCTCCGTAGTCCACTTGCCCATTTTGCATACTCTGGCTATTACATTTAAGCATAAAATTCGGATTTATATTGATTTGTGTGCAACTGATAGATTTTCACATCTGTATCTGATCTTTTCAGTCACCGCAATAAACTAGTAGATTCCAAGTATCAGAATAATGTTCAATATTAAAGTGAGCCATTATAATTATGCAAGATAATGTTGCATTCAATTACTTTTATTGTCACTAATCATCTGATATTCTTAATTCTTTATGACCATTTTACTATTGAATACTTTAATTTTAATAAACATCAGTATAATTTTGAGTTCAACGAAATGGGTTCATCATGACTAATAACATATTTTTAATAAAATTCGACTATGGCATAGTCTAGGCCTTGTACCATGTTTACACAGCTTCCTTCGACTACGGAACCCCATACCTACTTCACTTTGTCATTCCTCCTCTTTCCTTGCTTTTAGGGGGTCTTAAGACTTATTTAATCCCTGGTTGATACCACCGCCATTAATCATTGCCATGTACATTTGTGCTTTTTGGAGCTTTTATGTTTAATTGTTTTTTATCCATAAACTGCCATGCCTGACTAGCATCTTTTATCATAATTTGTTCATGCAGCATGCGCCCCTGCTTTTATCATTATTGTATGTTTTAATAATTACTCGTAACCTATATTTAATTTTTATATGTTGTTTCAAAATAATGTTGGCTCCTGAATGCTAATGCTCTTTATGAATGAGGTGTTCTCGCTATGCATTTTATCTAATTATGTTATATATTTTGCTATGAATGATCTAGCTATGTTTCATGATTTCGTGCTCTTTTAAATAATGAGCTGGTCTCGCTATGTATTTTAAACTTTTATTATATTGTATTTTCATTTACACTTATGTTGTTGTTGTTGTTGTTGTTGTTGTTTTCTCTCTTGTCATGTAACGATATTTTTGTTAATTTTATGTATTGTGTTATAGAGCGCTTTGTGTATGAAAAGGCGTTAAATGATACGTTTTTACCAAGTCAAGGGCTAATCCTTGGGCTAATACTTTGTTATTGTTGATACAGATCTTTTCTGGATACCTACGTTTGGTGATTTAATAATATCACATGAGTTGTGACTGGATTTTGGTGTTTTCAATGCATTTTAAGTTTACCGTATTATTATCGCTGATAATTGTCACTGATTTTTTTGTCTTTATTCTCATACTTGATTTCTTAATATTTATTTCCCTAATCTGCAGATTCATATGGACTTTGATCATTTTGGGAGCTTTAGTATGGCTTGGCTTCAACGTTACTATGAGTTTTAAACAATTTTTCCAATTCCCGAAGAGTACCCTCGTAACAGTCAAACATGTACCAGATTTGAACTTTCCTGCAGTGACTTTGTGTAACTTCAATCAGTTGCGGAAATCAAAACTCGACGAGAAAACACTATCTTTAATGCAGGCGGTGTTTGGGATTGAGGGTAGGTTAATAATATCCTTCTTCTTCTTCATCTTCTTCTTTTCTTCTACTTTCTGCATATTTTTTCACTTCTTTCCTTCTTCTTCTTTTCCATTTTCTTCATATTTTCTCACTTCTTCTCTTCTTGATCACCTTCTCCATTTTCTTCTTCTCCTTCTCCTTCTCCATCTCCGTCTTCTTCTTCTTCTTCTTCTTCTTCTTCTTCTTCTTCTTCTTCTTCTTCTTCTTCTTCTTCTTCTTCTTCTTCTTCTTCTTCTTCTTCTTCTTCTTCTTCTTCTTCTTCTTCTTCTTCTTCTTCTTCTTCTTCTTCTTCTTCTTCTTCTTCTTCTTCTTCTTCTTCATATTTTCTCACTTCCTCTTCTCTTCTTGATCACCCTCTTCTTTCTCATGTTTCTACTTTTACAAAAAAATCAACTTTCCTTGACATTCAACCGTTTGTATCTTTTTCAGCATTAGAAACAGGCAGGTCAGTTAATTGGACAGAGTTTCAACAACTCCTTTCCGACGATTCCCAATGGCTTGATCTTATAAACAATTCAACCCATCAAATAAGGGACATGGTGGTGGCTTGTACATGGCGGGGATTTAAAAATGCGATTTCAAATCCACTATAACTGATTGGGGTGTATGCTATTCTTTCAATAATCCGTGGAATAGAAGTGATATTTTGAACGTGACTCAACCTGGCAGCGCTAATGGATTATTTGTGCGATTAAATACGCAGCAGGAGGAATACATAAGTTGGGAAAATTATGCAGCAGGATTTAAGGTAAATTTATTGGAATTAGCAATTGGATATAATTTACAAAGATACCTCAAACAAACATTCACTGGCCACACACCCTACCTATCACATCCAACCAGTCACACCCTGGGTCACACCCCACCTGCATCAACACCCTAAATGTAATTTTCCACTATAGCCGCATTATTTAAACACATTCACTAAAGTATACTCACATTATCTTGTCCAGGTACTGCTACATCCACAAGGCGTTCGTCCTTTGGTAAGAGAGCTCGGATTTTCTGTATCCCCTGGGTTTGAAACATCAGTGAGCGTCTCCCTAACAGAGGTAGGCATAGTATTCCTGTTAATAAATATTTTCTGTGCACGATCTCTCTCTCCTGCAGTGAATAATGGTTTCCATTATAAATATTGTTTGCCTATAAGAGCTTATAAGGCCTGTTAAAGTTTAGGTCTATTACACGAATTGTACCTTTGCAGGTTAATAATTTGCGCTATCCGTACTCCGACCCTGACTGCATGTACCAAGACAAAACGCTGAGCACAACCGAAGTGTACACTGTTTCAGGGTGTCTCCAAACTTGCAAAGAAAAGTTTGTTATAAATAAATGTGGATGCAAACATTTCAAATATGAAGGTATGTAAAAATATTAATATTGGTAACAACGTATGTAAATATTAATTTAAGCAATATGTGACAGCTCTCTACTTTTAATTAAAATTGAAATCATAGAAGTATTTACAGTACACTCTGGAAGTGTAATTGATGTAAGGGAATCTTTCCTAAAATTCACGACGCAAAGCGTCTGTACACACCATTTTGTCTCAACATGCCCGATTTAACGATTATATTCTTGAATCAAGCTAAGCAAATGCTAGTGATTGAGCTGAGGAAAAGGTGAGTAAACTTAATTGACATGATGACATTCACTTTGTTGGTATAATGAAAGTAATTTACATTGTAATTACCCATTTTACCAATATCCACTAATATATTTATTAAAATATTTTTTCGAACTGAATATAGAACGTGCTTCTTTATGCAATCCAAAATGATGATTGAGTGCATTGTGACAAAAGAAGGTATGCTATTGTACTAAATATAAATTAAATAAACATCTAAAAAAAGTAACGAACCCCCTTAAATAATGGCCATTATTCAAAAACGGGTGATTGTATTACAAATCTGTAAAATGCGTTGGAAGCAGAAATTATTTCTGCACATTTTGACACCTCATTTGCAGCAATTGACTAAATATTGACGTCACAGCGTACATTTAAATCAATATAACCCAAGATTTGAAAGTTGCAGTAAATTGTATTGATTTTGTATTCAGTGTAATGGAAGGAAATTTGTGTAATGATATGTGAGTGTTTTTGTATTGTAAAAATTTGTATGTAAGTGCAACTTTCAAGATCCTGTAAAGGATCTGTGCTCTAACCCAAGGGCGTGAATGTTTTGGCACAATCAAACAACGTAAGAACTGCTGGTCCTGTTGAATAAAAGTGCAATGGACTTTTCAGAATATTAAATCTCTGTTGTAGATGGATGAAAAAAATACAATTTTTAAATACCGAACGTCTTATAACAAAATACAAGATAGCTATTAAGTGTCGCATTAAATACCTTTCAAAAGTTGTCAACTGACTCGCAATAAAAATCTAGACCAACATTCCATTTGAGACCAAACGGAACACAATTGATTGCTAATGTTCATTTCTCTAACTTTTCTCTTCTTTACTTCTGATTTGGTATTGTCATTATAAAAATAGCCGAGTTTCTTAAAAACAACTTGAACAGGAAAATGTGCAATAATTGTTCCGAGCCATGTCACTCTCAAACTTACGCAGTACGACTGTCACAGGCGTATTTTCCTAATGATCACGTCACTAATCAACGAAGTATGAGAACTAACGTATCTACGGACTATTTCAGGTAATACGTAGAATTTGAAAATAATTAAATAATGTACCTGACACCATTTTATATAAATAAAGGTTTCTTAAGCGACATCATTAAGAAACAGCGGATGGCCAGTTTGGCCACTACTATAGCTCCCGACAATAACCTTTCAGGTTTGTATGCAGGCGCGGACACGGGGTGTCAGGCACCACCCCCGAAAGAAAGAGAAGAAAGGAAAAACAATAGGAGTTAAAGCAGTAGAACGGAGAAAAAAGGGAAGAAAAGAAGAGAAAGGATTAAATTACACGTAATTTAGTAGGTCCATGCAAATACTGTAGGGTGTTTTTGGTTTCTAACGCACCGCTTTACCGCATGGAATGTGCCTTACATGTATGTGTGCATTCTGCATGTGCTGACTACTCCTATTAAATGAAAATTGCAATGTAATTATTTAGAAGCTATATATCGTAAAGAGATTTGGTCAATGAAGCTAGTATTTTTAGGAACGCATGTAACATATGTTGTGTCTAAGACTCGTAGCCATGGTCTAAATACTTATTAAAGAAATTGTTGGGACCCGCATTTTATGGGACACCTGTTCAAGAAACCTTCATATCGTAAATTCCGTTATATTCGAAGGCGCGAATCAGTGATTCCCACCAATTAGATTCATAGTTTGTTGGGAATTGTCAGGCGTTCATAATTAATCCATGCTTTTCTATGCAACACACCTATTCACTTGAGATTAATTCGTGCTGATATATTTTCTAACAGGAGAAATTACCTTGATCTACGCATATACTTCGAAGAAATCAGTTATCAGAGTGTGACTCAAGTTAAGGCATATACGAGTAACAGTTTACAAAGTAAGCTTAAAGTAATATATAAAAGTAACTTCTATTTATCAAATACCATTATTTTCTGGTCAAATATTAACGTCGCTAGAAAGAGATCACTCGGTTCACCTCCTTATTTCGCTTTGTTCTTGTCCAGCGTTATCACAAAGAAGGTCCATATATTTATGTCTTCGTTGGCTGTCCTAGATTTCGTTTGCTATGACTGGGTTTACACAGTACTATCATGACTATGGACACCATGCTTTAAATTCGTTTTGGTTTTTGTCTGATATTGCTAATAATTATGTATTCGTATACTTTCAAGCACCATGTTATTGTATGGTTTTGCTGAAATAGAGCTTCTACTTTTATTGGTGTCAACCATTTCATTTTTACGAAACAAAAATGTTTTGTTGAGTGTTTTCATGCAGAACCACGTCAGTGGTTAGCTACTCATGAATCCACGTGCTGAGGCTCACTGGTTTGATATTGATCTTTCTGAAAATTTCTATTTGCAGGCGACATCGGTGGCTCTATGGGACTTCTTGTTGGAATGAGTATCATAAGTGTTGTTGAATTCATAGACTTTCTTATCATCTTATGTTGGAACAAAATATGCGGAGCCTAAATTCGTGTGAAGGTTTATCTTACTTTGTCAGCATATGAAGAGCTTAGTTTCAAAACACCTTACATCCACTTGACGAATTTTGAGAACACATCAAAAAATCATCACAAAAATCATTGATATAAGGGAGTTTTCAACAAAAGCAGTTTTTGGTGGGATGCTTGGGTAGGATGAGCATCCCACCAAAAACTGCTTTTGTTGGAAACCCCCATTATATCAGTAATTTTTTTTGATGATTTTTGGATGTGTTCTCAGAATTCGGCAAGTGGATGTAAGAGGTTTTGAAAATAAACTCTAGGACATTATAACTGCGATAGTAATGATTGATACAGTAAGATTTTCCGCGACGCGCCGCGAAGTTTTCCTTTCTTCACGCAATTACATTTGCTCCGCGAAATTCGAGTTTTTCCGCGCAATTCACAATGAAATGTGAATAAAATTGGTAACTTTGTTCGTCTGTATTGTAATGACTGCCTTCTCTGCAGTAATATTAACCATTAGCTTTCTCCTCGTACCAGTGTTGCTGTTTCGCGTGTATTTATCATGTATTACTACTGAATATTTAGACTATAGCATTATGTATGCATCCAATGAAAAGTTATCATAGGCACCAAAGAGATTTCGTATGCAAATATACTCAATTTATTTAGACATCGAGGGCTCTGGTATGAACGTTTTGACAATGTCTTTGTGGGACATGAGAGCACACCAGACATATCGAATTACATTCTGAATACGAAGAATGTCCTGCTGATGTCAAATAATTTTGATTTTTTTGATAATTTTGAAATTGGCGATATAATAAAATTTGTATGACAAATTATCAAAATTTGATATTTGTTTAAAGGTTTTGATATAATAACAGTCCTCGAAGTAAACTTTATTAATCAAATGATATGTACATAGAGTGTATGTAGCTGGGAGGAAAAGCCGACCATCAACTGAAAATTATTTGATATCAGAAGGACATTCCTCGTATTCAGAATGCAATTTGATGTGTCTGACGTTCTTATCCGATCCCTCAAGAATACCTTTGTTTGCAATTTATATCAAATTGTTTTCCTGAATTTTGCATATTTATATCAAATTTTGGTCCGAGTTCAGGTTACGAGGACTCAAAAATATTAAATTTCAAGGTCACTGATCATCTGATTTGCATAGTAATTGCTGGCCTCGTTGGATTTTGGGCGCGTTACTTTCGCAGAGTATTACAAATGAAATTATCTAATGTTTGTTAATGTGTTTTTTTGCATCAACTGATAAATAAATCAAATAATAGTATATTCAATGCTTTTTGATATTCTTATCTAAAATATGGTTTATTTTTAGATTAATCACTATTTTGATTATTTTCGACAAAATACTTTGAAAAATCCACTTTAAAAATATACACGAATTTAGAGTGCTTTGTTACGCATTGTGAAATGGTTTGAAGAATAAATCTACCAAATATGAGCTTTCTATCATGTTTCATTACCGACATAGCTGATCATTGCTCCAAAGACACAAAATGGTCAATTTAGGAAGCAGCCGAAAAAAGTCTAGAAACGGTTTTTTTATATAAATTTGTTTTTATCCATGGATTTATAAATCACGTGTATTTTAAAAACGATATGTTGCACTCATATGCTTTAAATGTGTACATGTTACGTGTAAAAAACAAAAACAATAAGAAACCAAGAAATGTACATTTCATTTGTTTCTTCCTGTTTTCAGATCAGCATCTGTGTTAAATATCAAAGTAAAGTCGACGATACCTTAAACCATGAAGACAAATCAGTTAATATCAGCGCTCAAAATGGGAAAAATAGCTGAATTATAGCTTGAATCCCTAAAGCTCAATTTTGATTACATTTTCTGATCATTTAATTTGGATCCACTTTTTAATCTACACTGAGTAGACAGTATGGTATGTCCTGTATTGTTAACTGGGAGATACCAATCGTCTAGCTCTGGGTGTATTAGTTCCCTATTATTACACAGTTTTCAATGGAAAAATTGCCTGGGAAAATGGGAATTTCGAGAACGATTTTTCTCATATTCAGTACTCTCAGACTCAAAAGACCTCATTATCAGTTAAAAGTACAAGTTTGAGTTTCCAAACCAAACTAAATCATAAAACATGTTAACCTGGGTGTCTGTTTTATAGCACCAAGGATGAATTTTGGTTATCTTTTCATCAAAACTGTGAAATGATGAGAGAAAACATGTCAATTTGAAAGTGACAACTTGCCATCTATTCTTTTGAGAAAATAGACATTCATCTGATAAGTGGTATTCAATATATGGTATAGCCAAAACCGTTGGATTCCATATTCCATTTCAATTTGCAACACGACTCCGTATAGTACAAGTATAATAAACTAGATAAGTACATTATTCTTGTGTATATATGTTTCATTACTTTCACTAAAACCCGCGCCCATATAATTATATACCAACAAACAAAACAAAACATTACATTAATGTAAATAAACCTGTCTTTTCTCATGAAGACTAAAAGTATTATCACCCATTATCAAATGATGGTGTAGAATAGTAAGCCCATATAATCAAGATATTAAAATACAAATAGCATTCGAGACAACCTTCGATCCTGTATTATGAATACACTCAAATCCATTTATTTCTGCAATTTTCCCCACTATTTCCATGAAGTTACTAATAAAAAACGTTTTATGAAAGGGAACAGCGTCGTCATACAAACAAGATTAATAATAATCTATATATCTACCCGTGGTATACTATAAACATGATAACGGCGATATGGAATCGATGAAAAGTACACCATGCCATTTATACGTGCACTTTTATTATTGTGTTGCTGAACCATGAAATGGTATCAGCCTACATTAGTGTATCTTACTTACTTACTTACTTACTTACTTACTGACCATTTGGTCTTAAATGGTAAAGAAGAAGGAAAGAATATAATAAAAATATTTTCCCACCCGGGTGTGGCACTCATAATAAGCCCTGGGTCAATATTCATATGGGTCATTTTCATATCTCAAAATGTCAAGAAGGTATGTGGTGTCAAATGAAAAAGAACAACGTAAAGAATATAATAGCAGTAATGTCCCCACCGGGGGTCACACTGCTCATAAGACATGGGTCAATATTTATATTTTGGGTCCTTTTCATATCTCCAAATGCCAAGAAGGTATGATCCCCGAGTGGTATCAAATGAAAGAGAAAAGCAAAGAGTGTATTCAAATTAATTTCCCCACAATATAGTGCCAAAGCCACATGGTTCAGCTATGGTACGGTAATCGCTCTAGTTTTTTTACAGAACTTTTGTAATTATTTGAGCGATAAAGCGGAAACCGTAAGAAGTTTTGTCAATGTAAACGACAAATTGGGTAAAATATAAAAAAATACCACATAAATGTGTAAGCTCAGAAAAAGTTACCACATCGATGTGTTAAGCCCTGTAAAGTTTACCGATGTGCGGTGTAAAAACATCATGCCCGATGCATGAAACTTCCGCGTTCGAGGCACCTTTGTTCCATAACCATTAAGGTATAGGACATTTTTTGTTTTTGCTATAGCCTCCGAATGAAATGTATTGAATTATGTTTGTACTCACTCTGATAGCAATTTCACATTCGAACTAAGTGTTATTCTTTTTTATGGTCATTTTAGTGTCGTATCTAAAATGGCTCAAAATGAAGGTTTTTCAATATTGCTGTCCATTTCTAATCGTCACCCCCATAGACTTTACATGTAAAATAAAAAAGGCCCATAAAATTTGAATAGCACTTAGTTCGGATGTAAAATTCACACAAAATGCTTTTTGAGTGATTACAAAGATAATTAAATACTTTTCATTCGGGGGCTATGTGGAATATTTTTTTTATTGTATTGCCTGTATAGGTCCTTTCATAATAAAATGTCCATCTGAAAGTTTGCAACATTTTGTTGGTAAAACATCACCACGCCACACCATCAATCTTCATCAAGCTATAATGATGGAGGAGGCATAATTCTCCAATAAAGTGTTCAAAATGCCAAATCTGTGTCGCCCATAGTTTCAAGTCGTATTCAGACTTGTTTCGTCAGAAAGAAATAACTTAATGTGTTAATTAATGACCATAGCTTTGTCCTTATTAAATTTTTAATGACTGATTTTTTATAGGACGTGCCCTTTATGCAACGCAAGAATAATGATCGAGTGCATTGGAAGAAAAGAAGGTATATTATTTTATATAAATAATGTCAGAAAAAATATATTAAATATACACAATTCGGGGGGCAGTGAGTGATAGTCACTAAAAGTTGCATTCGATTTACACAGGGAATTTTGCAGGCCATGCCGGGCCCTTCCTTACTAAAACACCAAATATCTAAATAAGCTAAAAATTTAGGACATGTTACAAAAATATATTTTCTAGAATTTCATAGAGTACAAAAAATATTGGCCGGTTATTTACACAGTGACGTTAACTAGTAAATGCCCTATACCTCTAACATACACTGTTTTGTAGAGGTCACACGTCAATGGTGAGAGCACTGTGTATTGTGTATAGGAAAATGAACAGTAACTGCAGTATGCCTCGCTTAAATTGAAGAAATCTGATCACAGTTTGGGAATTTTACGCTACTGTGCGACATTTTAAAAGATGGTAGGGACACGCATGCATTTCATGCAACATTTAATACACAGTTTTGTACTCGTTTTTTATTTTCATTATTTAAACATATTAAATACCGTTTAACTTGATATCAGAAAACCAGCTCTGTATGTACTGTCATCGATTTAAAATGAATATCTACCCTTCGAAGTAAATCCAAACATTTTTTAAAAATAATTATTACATTTTACAGAGATTTTAAGTCCGTGCAATTGTAGGCACATGTGTGCATTTTATGCATTTGTGCAGAGTTTGTATTCGTGTTTGTATTCTGATTAACATTGTTTAAACATAATACCATTAACTTAATGACATTAGTGAACCTGGTGTGTACTTTCATGGAGCAGTAGGTAATTAAAAATAATGACAAGTCAATTACATCCCAATGTATGTTATTACATCCATCATATTCCATTAGAATATGTATCCAGTAAAAGACAAATTATACAAAATATCAAAATTGATGCCTCATTATGATGGATGCCTAAATTTGACCTCAATCAGGTGACCTATAACCTTGCCTATGTTTTCTAAATAGCATATAAATGTAATAGAAGCTAGATAGTATTGCTACCATCCATTATGGAAGAGTAATTTTAACGTGCCTGACTAAGCACAGTTTAGAAAGCTTCAAGTATGCTATTTGAATTGAACTTGAACGTATGAGTACCTTTACCTCCTTACTAACCAGTATGCTTCGACTTTATTTATAAATACGTTTTTATAAATACGCACGTGACCACCATCGCGCTGCCATAACAGCTTGAAGACAGTAAGTTTCAAGTGACCTTCTACCTAGCGGGTGGTCTTCCTATACATTTGAATGCAAAGGCGGAACAACATGAGACTACTGTGCAGCAAAATTGAAGAGGCAGACCACAACTAGATGTTCTTAGCAACAGTAAGAATAAATGGAAAGGAGATTGATCTTTTCAAAAAAAAATCTTGTTCTCTGGAACACCGAGAGGGAAGAAAGAAAATGGAGTTGCTGTAATCTTGGAGCGGCATGCAAGGCATTTGCAAGCTATAATCCCAGCACCGATCGACTCATCACTGTATGACTTCTTGCTAAGCTCAAACCAATAACCATCCTGCAGGTTTATGCCCCAACATCCAGTCACGATGTTCCAAACATTGAAGAGTTTTATGAACAGATGCAATTGGCCATGGACAAGATTAAGGAGAAAGGAGATGTATGTGGGTCATGGGTGATATGAACGCCAAGGTTGAAGAAAGCGAGGACAAGAAATGTGGAATTGAAAAGTTTGGCCTAGGAGACAGAACTGAACGAGAACAGGCTGGCTGAATTCTGCTGCGCCAACAACCTAGCCATCATGAATACTTGCTTCAAACACCACAAAAGGGGCCTACACCACGGAGCTGACTGTGATACAGATCAAATACTACTATCAGCTAAGATGCGAGTGAGGTCAACATGCACCAAAGCAATGAGAAGATCAGGCAAACTGAATATTAAGAGGCTGCTAAACATCAATCAGAACCATGTAGAAGGAGAAAAGAACAAACAGAAGCATCCTTGAGGAACTTGGTGTGAAGTCGCAGCTGCTTGAGAGTGACAAGAAAGTTAAGCTTTCTTGGTCACATTCTTAGATGAAGTGGCAGCACACTAACACTCCAGATAATAAATGGAAAAGTTGAAAGGAAAAGGAAGAAAGGACGACAGGAGAAACAATGGTTTGACAACATCAAAGAATGGACAAGACTGAACCTAGTGCAAGTCAAGCGTCTAGCTCAGGACAGAACAGCTTTTAAGAAGGAGATAAAGAGATGCAGTCAGATGGTAGCCAATCATCAGTAGTCACGGCGGCCGAAGAAGAAAACGGCACTATAAAAGATAACCACATGGGCCAATCAGTGCCTCACAGCAGCTTACGAACATCAAGAGTGAAGGGGGTACACCAAAGCATCAGACACATGTGATGCTTATACACTTTGCTCTTGAAGGATGAATGCGTCGTTTTCAGATATGCCTGCGACTACTCCATCTGGCAAGCTATTCCAAACGTGAACTACAGTGTGGATCAATGTCCTGCCAGTAGATATGGTTATAGAAACTGGTACTGTTTAGAGCAAGTAAATGTAAGTGTAATAGACAAGACTATAAATCTTTTTGGTAGCCGTGGCTTCAGATCTGGTGGGCACAATCTGACATGCATTTTGTAGAGGACCGTTGCTGCAGCCACTTGACATCTTCGATGGAGAGATGTGATGTTCAGCTTTGTACTTGCTTCCTCTTCGCTCACGTCTATGATTCGAAGGACCTTTCTCTGGAGAGAGTCTAGTAATCCTAGAGTGGTGACGCTGGCACTCATCGAAGACATTGAGGCATATTTCATCACACTATGCAATACATTTCGTCAAAACTAGAGTTCCGAAAGCTCAGCCCTCTGAAAAGGACTTCTCTGGAAAGATTAAATCTCACTCATGTTTACCGACTTAGAGTACCAAGTAATTTCAAATCACCCATTAGCTTTGTAGTCCATAATTTAAATAAAAGTTATGCAGCTAATTATTTTAGTCTGTACCATTAACAGTTTATTTCCTATGACATTAATTCCATTTAGTTTATAGTGGCCCACATTGTTGAAAATGGTTGTTAACATTGGAAATGGACCATTACTGAAAAGTACCACGATATTCAAACGTGCTTTTTTTTAAAATAGAGACCACCGCTAATGCCATATTATCTGGCATAAATATACATTACAATCTTAGTTAAGTACCGATTCTAAATGGTACATGAATCCCATTAAAATTAATCGTTTGTATAATCCTGTTAAAGAAACCGCCCGCTATAGTATCATATTGAATCAATTTTCAAATGTCTTCTTCACTAAACTAAAGATTCAGTTAAAGCAAAGACCCTGGTTAAAGTACACAAGCGCGTTTGCATTCAAAAGTTTTTCAAACCATGGAGATACACGCTGGGAATGATATGCCGATAAACTTACCAACGACAGAACAACCGTCCGAGGCAACAGTAGAAAAGAAATCAGCATCTGATATTATACATGCTTTTGCATCCGAGTCCACCTTTCATGGTATCAAGTACATGACAGACCCAAAACATAACATATTTCGACGGTAAGTTTTAAACACTCATGTTAGTATATAGTCTAAATAGGGGGGGATGTCATTTTCTTCGGCAGAGGGTCATGAATATGTCGGTGACCGGAGTCAATTTTTTCATGACACTCCCCCTATCGCGTGCAACAACCCCCCTATCTTGGGTCGAACATTTTTATGATCCCCCTCCTCCCTTCCGCCTACACAGACTCAAGACAAATTATTCATT